>NC_056733.1:1564742107-1564849607 GCF_019279795.1 Protopterus annectens | reverse complement strand
CAAACCAGTGACAAGTGGAGTTCCACAAGGTTCAATCCTGGGTCCTCTCCTGTTTGGTATCTACTTCTCTGAAGTACAGGCTAACACAAAAGGTCTCTGACTAAAGAAATTCACAGATGACTGCAAACTAGGAACCATAATTAAGTCCCCAAACAATGTGGACACCCTGCAGAAGGGCCTCACTGAGACAGATGCCTGGTGTCAAAGCCATGACCTCAAGCTCAATGCCAAAAAGTGCATTGTCATCCCCTTTGGAAAAACTCTGTACCCATGAACTACCACATAGGCAGCAGTCTACTTAACACCGAAAGTGTGATAAGGGACCTTGGGACCAGGTGGACAGTAGTCTCTCCTTTGATAATCACATTGCCACGGTGGTCAGGAAGTCCTTCTACATGTCACACCTCATCACAAAAAGGTTCTCATCCAGGAAAAAGAGGTAATTGTCCTCTCTGCTCTTCACTCATTAGACCCATTATAGAGTACAATGCCCCTTTTGGAAAGTACCTCACAAGACATCTACAACAGTTGGAAAGGCTGTAGAAGTACCTCAGAAAGAGGATTACCAGCCTCAAACAGATGCCCTATGCTGACCCTCTCAAAAAACTCCATCTTTACTCCATCGCATATTGCCTACTCCGAGAAGATCTCTGCCTAACATACAAAGCTATGTCAAACCCAAAGCTGTTGAACATGCTCCACCTAAAGAAATCCCAATCCCTCTCAGCTACACGCTCTAGGGACCTAAACCTTGTCACCACAATAAACAGAACATGCTGGAGGGATAGATTCTTTTCCCAGAGACTTCCCATACTCTGGAACAAGCTACCCATCTATATCAAACAAAGCTCCTCATTAGCACTCTTTAAGAAAAATCTTGATGAGTGGATGGGAAATAGGAAATTCACCCCAGGGATCACTTCTGTGGCTCTGCTCAACAGGGACACAGAAAAATAATTTTCTTAGCTGGCGAAAGCCAGGGTACCTTGTTAGCTAGGCTTACATAGGCCCTTGGGCCAAAGCCTAGTACCGACCTATAAACCTATGAACTTATCTGATAAGGTTTACTATCTAAGATTGCTTGTATAGACTTGTCATAAAATACTTGAATGCCAAAATACATTTGCTTCTTATATAATGCTATTTAAGTTGAATGCATTTATATATATATATATATATATATATATATATATATATATATATATATATATATATACTACATTCGTTATATGTTTTGTCACTTTGTTTTAATAATTTCTTGAAGGACCTATTGTGTATAGATTCTAGGCATTGCACCTGTATAATATTCTAGATACAGAAGTTATTGATATTTTCTAATATGAAATGTACGTATGCTTTGTATAACTTTAGATGTCACCTAACTTCCCCTAGTTAGATTGTTTAACGCAATGCCCAATGATTTTGCAGATTAGTTTCTCAAGGTGACAATATGTCTAGTAAATGAGAAGTTGGCAGAAATCAAGTCAAAGTCCTTAAAAAATCAACTTCATTTGAAGTTGTTCATAGATTAGTACTAGGCTAACTGTCTTTTTGGACCATTTTAAGACTAGCCAATTACCCCATGTGAGAATCAAATGCTGCACTTTGGATTTGTAAGGTAAATACTTTAACTATTATGCCAACCCCCCCCCCCTTTTTTTTTACAAGGCGTCAGTGGTTTTATTATTACAGTATCATTCAAATTAGCTTCATAAATAATTTCCAAGTTACCCAAATGTGCACAAGGCAATACAATACATATTTCATGCAAGCAAGAAGCTCTCCAGGATGTGAGCAACACTCCCTCATCTTCCAAACTAATTCCAGTACTTTATCAGGAGAAATAAACTCAGAACAAAATTCAAGCCGTGCTGGTTTAGTCAACTAATGTAACACTTGAGCTGAACCTTAAAAATCACAATTTCAAAACTAATAGTCAAAGCAATCCAACATTTACAGAATGAATGAATAAATAAATTGAATAAAATGAAACAAGTTATCAGATATGTGCACGAGAATTTTTAACGGAATTTTTAACTAAACTTAACTGAATGTTTTTTAACTGAATATACTTAAGGCTAGTTTAAGCACCATTGTCACTAGGCATCCGGAAAGTTTCCAAAAATACTTTCTTGTACGTGATTTCTGTTGCACTTATGAGAATACGCTTCTTATGAACATAGATAAGTACCAGCTGTTTCCCAATCATTCATTAAAGTGTTCATCTGCCACGGAATAAACAACTGGTTATCTGATCTCTACATTTTATTTTTTTTTGGATTGCTTTGACTATTAGTTTTGGAATTGTGATTTTAAGGCTCAACTCAAGCGTTACTTTAGTTGACTAAACCAGCACGGCTTGAATTTTGTTCTGAATTTATTTTTCCTTTAGTTCCAACGTGTGGCAACCTGGTACACGATTTACCCAGGACAAAAATACTAGGTCCAGAAAGTGGATATTTTACAGTACTTTATCAGGAGAATCCTTCTGCTTGCCAACTTCCAAATAAAAACTGAAGAAATGCATAACCAATGGAATTAAGGCAGGACAGGAGATGACCTCTGTTTCCATCAACAGCAGCAGTCTGCTCACTTTCAGCTTCAAAAGTAACATTTATAAATGATGTTACTCTTTCTATTGTTGATGCAAAAAAAAGTCATCTCTAATTAAGGATTTACCAACGTGCATAATACAGCATCTATCTTCACAAAATGTTAAATCTGTTCCCTTTACCTGTTTACACATTTCTTGCACACAGTTATTAATGGGTGATCGAAATGCCATTCTTACTTGATGAAAAAAAATATCTTGCAATCATCAGCATATTTAGATAGCCAACATTTTTTTTATTCTGTGGGACTGTTGCAAACAATATCAATTAATGGGGGACCAAAATTGCCCCTTGCAGGAATCCTAACTTGACTGGAAGGTATACTGAATGAACTCAACTGATTTTCACATACTGTAACTTGTCGGTTCATAGGTGTTTACTAGGCTAATGACCAAAAGGGCATTTTTAAGCTTAGCCATGCATCCCAAATCTCTAACAACTTCTGGTACCCTTGATAAATGTAACCAGGGTCTTGGGAGGTGAAGCATTTGCAAGCAGGGGTCTGGGAGATGAAACATTTGCAGGCAGCCTGTGTCAGTTACAGACATAGGTTACACACTAGGCATGAATGTCTAGTTTCCCCATCCAGTTGTCCAAGTTACATTTGAAATAGGTTAGGGAGGAACTCTGCTTCACATAGATAGGGTGCTTGTTCCTAAAGAGTAGTCTGTGGGATACATACCTGCCCTTCCAGCAGGTCATTTTTTCTTGCAGGTAAGGTTTAAGTCATTAGAACAAGTAATTATGGTGCTGTTTGTTTTGCATATGTGCAGGACCTTCATCAGAGTGGGATCTGACAATGCCTTGTTTGCCAGGCATAGATCACCCCTCAACAATTCATAGGAGACAGAATACAGGAATAGAGCCTTGAGGCAGTTGTCATAGTACATGTTATTTACACCCTATATTCTTTTAGTGAGGAACCTCTGAGGATGCTCCATTTGTTGGATATGCCTGTTAGGTACACACCAAAGAGGGCATTGTACTCAATGATAGGTCTAATGAATGCCAAATACAGTGGAACAATGACTTTCTTGGACCTAGATGGCATACCTTTGTTTATAAGTTGCACAACATAAAATGATTTCCTCACTACTGTAGTCAATGATGGCCAAAGACTAGATTACTGTGTATGTATGTATGTCCCTAAGTCTCTGACTATTAGGTCAACTTTTAGGGGTGTGTTGTAAATATGATAGTTACTTGGGGTGGATGACTTCCTGTAGAATACTAGTATGCATTTCTGGCTTTTAGCTTTAGTCTATGGCTCTGGCACCACTTGTTTATCTGTGTCAGCCCTTCCTGGAGAATATTTACGTCCTTGGGTGATTCAGTGGCAGCTCCTAATTTGCAATCATCTGCAAATTTTGTCAGTCAGAGACCACTAATATTGGCCTTGACTTCAGAGAAATAAATGCCAAAAAGGGGTGGTCCAAGGACTGATCCCTGAGGGACTCCACTTGTGACTGGTCTCTCTGTAGAAGAGAACTCATCAATTTTAACGTATTTGGTCTTGTCTGTGAGGCATTTGGCTATCCAGCAGGTGACATACAGTTTATATCTAATCTCTTGAGTTTGTCAACAATGACCTAGTGGCCAGTTCAATGTAGGGAGTGTGAACCATTTTGCCCTCATCCATTGCTTTGCTGATCTTCTCAAAGAAGTCCACCAGGTTGAGTAGGCATGACCTACCATTGATGAAACCAGATTGGGTTGGGTCTAGTGTCTGAAGGTTTTCTATGTCATTATTGATCATTTCCATGATAATTCTTTCCATGGCTTTGCATATGTGACTAGTGAGACTTATGGGTCTGTAGTTTCCAGGGTCTGCAGATGGCTCATCTTTGTGCAGAGGGATACATACTGCTGTTCTCCATTAATGAGGCATGAAGCCTGTTTGGGGTTCATAGTTAAATAGCAGTTCTAGACATCCTTATAGAGCATGTTTCATGCTATTTAGAAGGCTTCCTGTGATATTGTCTGGGCCCATTGATACACTGTGGTTGGCCTTAGAGAGAACATTAAGGATCTGTTCCCTAGTGATAGCGGGGAGAGTTATATTTAATGGTATTTCCTGAGGGAAGGTTGATAGGGAGAGATGGGTAAAATTGGAGCTGAATTTTTTGGCCAGTAGGTTTGCTATATCTTTGGGCTTATTATAAGTTGCTCCATTTAAAATGAGCTCTGCATGCAATTGTGTATTGCCTTTGAGGTTGCAGACATAGCTAAAGAATGCCTTGTGGTTGTCTTTGGCCTAGGTGGCCACATTTACCTCAGATTTTGCTTGGTAGACTTTACTTGCCCTCTGAGTTATTTGTTTAGTTTGATGAGAGTGCTTTTATCCTGCTGGGTGCTGCACCTCCTAATTATTGCCATGATTTCCTTCCTTCTGTTATACAGCCTATTGCTTTTGTGATTCCACCAGGGTGGCTTGTTTTTTCAGTTAGTTCTGTACTTCTTCCTGTGAGTACAGCTGCCTATATGCATGCTTGTATAGGGCTTCTGTGAACATTTCAGCATAGGCAGCAGTGTTCACAGAGTTTATGGGGCTTAGAATTTTGCCTGGTTATCACTTAATGTTAGGAAGTTAGCCCTAAAGTAGTTCCTGAATATTCCAGGGTTAGCTAGCATTCCAGGTTTTATTTTTACTTCAAAAGAGTCCTTTTTGTGTTCTGACCTTAACAGAGAAGACATTACACTAGGGAGTGTACAACATTCTCCCATATTAGTGAGGACTAGATCCAGTATGGATGCCCCCCTTGTTAGTGTATTGACAACCTGGTCCAGGGAGTTTGTGTTTACAAAATCCAGGAATATTTTTGCCTGTACATTTGGTATCATATATGATTTCCAGTTAATAGAGTCGTAATCAATGTCACCCCTGAATATGGTATTGGGTTGGATGGTGTGTGTTTCCAATAAGTTTAAATACATGGTATGGGTTTCCTGGGTCATAGACGGAGACCTATAGCTTGCAAGGAAGTGGTACTGGATTTTTCCTATGATGATTTGAACATGGAGAAGTTCACATATATTGCCTCTTTGCCCAGCTTTTAGGTATATTTATTTTTTATGTAAATCAAGAGACCGCCACCTTTAGTCCTTGTTTTTGTAGTAGCTTGTCTAAATATATGGAAGGCATTATAACCTTGCACTGTTGGCATGCTCTCCTTGGCTTTAAGCCATGTCTCAGTGACTGCACAGACATCAGCATCTTCTTGAGTGAAGAGAGTTTCTAGGGAATAGATTTTTTTTTATTTAGACTCCTGGCATTGAGCAGTAATACCTTTAGATTTTCTTGGTTTTGATTTGCTGTTCGGAAGTGCTTTCAGTTTGGTATTGCCCAAAAAAGGCACTATGGGAAAGGGCAATGTTTTATCTAGTATTCAAAAGCCTAGAGGAGAGAGGTGCAGATCAACCCTGGCAAACAGCATGGTCTGTTGACCATCTCTTTCCATGGTGACAAATATTGCATCCCCTTAGAATGACACCAAAAACTAAGACAATTATTAAAGTCAGTCATCTTTTGTTCATATTGTGGCGTCAACCTTGGAGAAGGTGAATACTGCTCAGTGCTAGACTCATACCAGCCTGGGACACATTCTAAGTGTTCCATGATGGCTCTCTTCATATAGCCTAGGGAAGTACATCTCAGGTAATTTCTGCCCATATGGACTATGATTGTGTCATACTGGTACTTGTGGTCTAATGACCTGTGTGCGTGCATAATGTGGTGGATCCTGGTCCCTGACAGGCAACTGACCGTAACTTTTTCTTTACTTAGCCTGGTGAAAAGGACAAGAGTGTGTCTCACAATGGAGTCTCCAATGACCAGAATGTTGGATTGCGTGGTGGCTTACCTTATGGGCAGTGGCTCCATAAGATGTGGTTGTACGTGTTGATGTGGGTGTTGTTTTGAAAGAGTGCATTTGGGGTTGCTGATTGCATTTGGGGTTGCTGAGGGTGTTTGCTATATGTACTTCATCTACGCTGTCTTTAGGGTTTAGAAAGGTTGCATTTAAGTACTTCAGCATATTGAGTCTATGTGTCTGCTTTGAAATGTGTGTAACAGGTGCAGTATGTGTACTACTGACAATCTTACTGATATTAGGAGTGCTTTCATATGAGAGCTTTGCCTCAAGTGACATTGTGTAAATACATCTATCACATACCATAACAATTTGTTTGAGAATTAATTGGGTGACAGTAAACATGAGCCAATTTCTACAATGTCCCAGGATGTCTGTATCCACCAAGCTGGTAATGGAGCTAGTGGGAAAGTACATATCCATGGCAGCAGACTCTTTTTTATTGCAGTTGGAGTGAGAATATAAAGTGATGTCAAGAGTATCTGGTTTTCAACTCTGGGGGCAGTGCTTGTCTCTGCTAACTAGTTGTCCTGTGTGCAGCTAGGTATTGATAAAATTTCAATGGTGCTTTTACAGGAAAAATGTCAACTCAAGATGTGTGTGGCTATACAAGGCACTGCCAAGCACTTCATGAGAAACTAATAAGTATAACCTGATTTATGGATAAAGTATTTAGGCAGATATTTCAAAGTTAGAATCAAATCAAGCAGTACTTATTGAAAAGAAAGAAAGAATTAGCTTGTCAAGAATGAGAACATGAGGGTGTCACCTAACTGGCTACTGTTTGTCTTCAATACTGTTGGTGTCCCTACAACTTCACTCTGCTGGGATACAATGCTTCTTTGGTTCTTCTCTCACCAGATGCAAAACAGTAGCACCAATCTCAAGACGAGAAGTAGGCCACAGCTTGTTTGATGATCCACAGTCCTGTCTCAGATGGTATAAGAATCTGTAGGCTTGTTGTAGCTTTTTTCAGGTAGATGTCTTGAATAGCAACCAGACCAGTCAGGAAAGTCAAGCACAGACACTCACTTCCCAACCAGAAAGAGTTAGGAATCTGTGCAGTCTTCTCCTTCTCTCACCAGGAGCAAAAATATAAGCACAAATTCCAAACTGGTAACTATAAAGCAGTTATTAGGCTTTCCTGTGATAAGCAATCCACAAGAAAAATGCTCCTATGCTCCTTCTCTTACCAGGAGCATTCTTTTGAGTGAATAGAGTTTCTAGGAAATAGATTTTTTTATTTAGACTCCTAGCATTGATCACTAATCCTAAGATGACTACTGAGAGGCAAAATATGGGCTCAGCAGTATTTGGTGGTCTTGGAGTAGATGTTGCAGATTTTAAAGGTAAGATTAAAAAATGTGTTAATACCCTAAGGGCTGCAGTGTGCACAAAGCAGTAAGATATGAAAGAGGGGGTAATGTTAGCTATAGCTATCTAAGTAGAGCGCCGTTAATTTTAAAAGAACAAGTTAGATTGGAAGAGGTGAGCACTTTGTATTCTGGTTCTATGGAATAAAGTGGGATGGCCAATACATTTAAATATTTGAAGGGGAGTGACTTCACACAATTATAATTTTGTGCTTACTCACAATAGCCAAAGAAAGAGGAGAGGGAAGGAGATATGAGGTCAAATTGTCATAAGGGATGGGTACCTAGAAAAACAGTTGAGTTTAAAAACAACAGCTCCAGATTAGGAGAGTGGGGAAAAACTTAATATCTGTGTGACTCACAAGACACACAGATGTGGTCTCATTCCTAGTTTAAATATACAGCTAAAAAGAGAATACAAGTAAAACACAGTGTAAAGAAAACAAATCACAATATACAAAATAGAAGAAGGCAATAAAGCAACACAAAATACAAGAAAGCAAAAACAAACTAACCTTTCCCTCACAGAAAGTTGTGGCAGAGTCTTGTTGAGTTTCTCTAGTAAAGCGTTGGAATGTTTTGTTTTGCCCCTTATATAGAAGGTTTATTTCCAAACTCCACTCTTATTTTGCAAGCAATTAACCTTAATTGACCTGTTCTGATTTCTGTGTGACTCACAAGAGGCACAGCCGTGGTCTCTTTACTGGTTTAAATATGCAATTAAAAGTAGAATACAAGTAAAACACAGTGTAAAGAAAACAAATCAGAATACACAATGTAGAACAAGGCAACAAAGCAATACAAAACACAAGAAAGCAAACACTAACCTTTCCCTCACAGCAGCAAGTTGTGGCAGACTTAAAGTTTACATTTCTCATAGTTTTGATGATTGCTGAATCAGGAATATAATCAAAGGTTTATGTAAATTCAAATGTATAACACAAGGCATTAGAGTATAATCTATGCCCAGAGATATCTAATCATAACATTTTATGAAGGTGGTTATGGTAGATCTGACTTTTATCAGACCATGTTGATGTATATATAATAAGGCGAGCTTATTTATATTTTCATTTAGAAGGTCAGAAATAAAGCATTTGAACTAATTGCCCAGGAAAGATATCACATTTTTTGTCTATCATTACTAATTTCATCTTATATGCCTTTCTTATATATAGGTATCACGTGTGGTAGTTTTCAGAACTCGAATACCAAATCATCATGTAAAAGTTTATTGAAAATTTGTCAAAAAAAAAGGTCAGACCAAGTGGTTTATATTATAAAAAACAGAATGGCTAGAGTATTGCCTAGACCCATTGATGTTGATTTTTTTTTTATTTTGCTTAGAGCTTTAACAGTGAGGTCTAATGTGATAATGGGGCAAGGAAAAACATATCAATGGTACATAATGTAAACATATTATCCAGTGATCAAATGATGACCATCATTCATTGTATTATACGGTATGTGAGATATAGTCAAAATCCTTAGTTATCATTATAGGATCATACATCTAATTATTAATTTTCAATACATTGATCAAGGGCATTGCTTAACATTTTTAATGTATTTGTAGTCAATGTGTCTTTGGCAAGCTTTCTTTCTTATTTTGATTTTTCTTCTTGAACATTAACCTTTAGATTTTTACTAACTGTATTCAGTTTAATTAGTAGATTTTTTTTTATAAAGTTTGATTCATTCTCACTTCCGCCAAAAGTGGACCTTAGAGATTATGAATTTCCTGCTAACTGATTTCACTATAATCAAGGGATTTTGAGACTGATCAAGTCAGTATTTCAAACTCAACAAACTTATGATCAGAGTTTCCCAGAAGTTTCCCCAGAAGTTAAGTTTCTACAACATTATGAATAAGATTCTTTGTGTTGGTCACTATAATATCAAAAATATTCTGGGCCAGATTCCAAAAAAGTTCTTGTCAGTGTCAGTCTGCCCTGATTCTGAAGGATCTGTAAATAGGCTTACTATGGGGACCCGATTCCAAAATTCCCTATCTCAGCAAGTTAGCCTGTGATTTGCTAGAAAACAACAATTTCATGAGAAATAAACCAAAAATATGAGGCAAAAATCAGGACATTCTGTGAAAAACTGGACAGTTGAGAAGTATGTTCTGTTCTAGGACTCCACAAAAAGAAGGCCTGGATGACAGATACCTTTTCTTTTCAATGGACAGAATTGTTCCTGTAGGCTTTTACACCCTTTTGACTAATATCCAGGGTATTTCTGAAGATTCAAAAGGAATCATCTGATATCATTGTGGTGAATCCCTTCTGGACCAGGCACCCATGGTTCTACCTTCTTTTGGAAATGGCCAGCGGCAATTACCACAAGCTTCCTCACATATTAAATCTACTAAGACAAGAACAGGAGTATTTGATAAACCCCATCATGAATCAACTTCAGCTGACTGCCTGTTTGCTTGGGTATTAATTTCTTATAAGCACCTGTTGCTAAGGATGTGCAGCAGATACTAATGGAAGTGAAAAAGCATGCTGCTTGAAAATCATGTATTAGCAAATAGTAACGATTTTCTAGTTGGTGCCAACAACATAATTAGCACCCATTCAGGGTTATTTGTTTTCTGATTTTCCAATATTTGTGTAAGTTACTATCCTATGGCTTTTCTTATTCCTCTATAAAGGTTCGTTTATCAGAAATTTGAGAATGTCTGCCCATGGATCCCCTTCTTTCAATGCAGTCTCATGTCAAAATGTTTTTGTTAGGAATTTTGCACAAGAGGCCTCCATTTTTATAGGTTCATAGCTTGTTTCATGGCTAATGACCACTATGGACCTTTCTAGCTTAGCTGCGCACAACAAACTATTTGAGTCAAGAGTATCATGGTCATTTATATGGGGTGAGGAATATGTTAGATGGGAGTTAACTAAGGATTTGTAGTTGGGTGGTGTTAGTTATGATAATACTTTTCTTATTGATGGTCATGGTCCATAAGTGACATGGTGACCAGACCAGGTGGTAAAATTTATGATATCCCATCCAGTTGTCAAGGTTTTCTCTGAATAGGGTCAGGGGTGAACTCTTTTTTACATGGATGAGGAGCCTATTCCATAGTGTGTTGATCCCTTGGGACACATAACTATCTCTCCAACATGTTCTGTTTATGTCACAGATGAAGATTAGATTTCTGGATTTTGTGCTTCTGGTACTGTCAGTTTCATGTGCAACAGATCAATCAGGACTGTCAGAGGAATCCCTACAAGCCAGGAAAAAATCTTCTCTCAGCAGCCTGTAAGAGATTAAATTCAGAGACAGAACATTTAGGTGATCAGTGCAGAACAGGTATTTATGCCCTGAATTTTCCTGGTGAGAAACCTTTGTGTGCGATCCAACTTTTGTAATTTTCTGGTTAGATACATGCAAAAGGAGGCTCTATATTCAATGATAGGTCTGATTAGGACCAAGTATAGTGGTACTATAACTTCCTTGGATCTGTATACCCCTCCCTATAATTTGGGTGACAAAGACAGATTTTCTTACTATCTTAGTTACATGTTGGTCAAAGGCCAGATTGCTGTCTCTATTTGTTCCAAGATCCGATCCCTTCTCCTGGTTCAACTCTTAGGGATGTTTTATTGATGGAGTAATTAACTTGGGTTGATAGTTTCCAAAAGGGGATTATAATGCATATTTTGACATTGAGTTTTATACCATGTCTTTGGCACTATTCATTTGTCTGTGTCAAACCCTCTTACAAGATGTTGGTGTCTTGGGGGGAAACTATAATAGCTCCAAATTTACAGTCATCTTTGAACTTGGTGAACTGAGGCCTTGAACATCTGAGAAGTAGATGACAAACAGGAGCTAACCCAGCACAGAGCTGTGGAGTACTCCACAGGTGACCAGTCTCTTAATGGAGGTGGTCTCAATTTTTCAATGTAAAAGCACAGCAAAAGTAGCTGTCAATTGTAGATTAAATAACTAAAAATAAACAACTAAGTCCATGGCAAGAGTACCCTTTTCTAAGGCAATTTAGAGCCAGACAGAACTAGAAAAGCCAAAAAATAGAGAAATAACTATTTTTGTCATAACAATTAAATAAATGCTTTAAAAATGCTCATAAATAGTAACGATCTCCATGTAAAGTATGAGTTCAGTAAATCCACTGGATGCACTTGAAACACTTTGAATGCATTGCAGAATTCTCTTAAGTAAACCAGTACCCTCTTCTTCGGATCTTAATTTTGTGTTAAAAGTGAAAACCTAAACTTGCTCCATTTGAACCAGCTAACCTAGATGACTTGAGTTTCTTAATGTAGAAATCAGTTTTTCTGATTGCTATGACTTCTGCAAGAAGAGTGTCAGAGTTGTAGGTGATTTTGGCGAGTCAACTCTGTCAAATTTTCCACAGGGTCAGGGTTTCTTTGAGAACTAAGCCTTCCTGTATGCTGAAAATAGTATACAAGTTCACTTTAAAACAAACTTTCCATCTCTCCATTTTCTTTCCTGAACTTAAAATAAAGGAGAAAGGATACCCCATACCTTGGATGTCCAGAGACAGCTCAGGTACTATCTTGACAGAACTAAATCTTTCAGATCTTTGGATCAATTGCTCATTTCTTTTGAAGGTAAGAGGAAGGGATAGCCTATGTCAAACATACTATTTCCAAGTGGTTGTTGAAGGCTATTACCATTTTTTTATACTCACCATTGATTGGGGTATGTCACAATTGCAAGACATATTGCCAATAAATAATCAGCTTAGAGGGTAGTGCTGGGGATGACCGATGTTACTTTTGGTGATGAGTGTAATATAATTAGCTCTGTTGAGTCGAAACAAACATAGAAGACAGTGTAAGTGATGTTGCTAGGATGTCCACTCCATATTTCTAATTCCCTTTTCCAACTTGCTTGTGGCTTTGGCGGAGGAGATCCTGGCCCCAGGGAGAGAGGGAGTATCAAGGACACTGTAGTTAAAAGCACTAGGAACAGAAAGCTGGAAAGTAAGTAGTGGTGACCAAAAAAAAATCCAGTCTTCCTTTAAGTTAATTTTAGTGATGTGTGTGCTTGAACACACGGGTGTGTGTATGTGTGTGTGTGTGTGCGTGTGTGTGCGTGTGTGTGTGCATGTGTGTGTGTGTGTGTGCGTGTGTGCGTATGTGTGCATGTGTGTGCGTGTGTGTGCGTGTTTGTGTGTGTGTGTGTGTGTGTGTGTGTGTGTGTGTGTGTGTGTGTGTGTGTGTGTGTGTGTGTGTGTGTGTGTGTATGTGTCTTTGTTTCTATGTGTTTAACCATGTGTTTTTCTGTGTGAGTTAATGCACAAGTACAGTATCTATATGCTTTTGAAAGGACATATGGCTCATGAGGCTTAATCAGTAATGAAGCATACCATTAGCCGAAGAACCAATACAACACCAGAATGCAGATTATGTTAGAAATAATTCTGCTGTCTGCACAGGCAAAAGGAACAGCAAACACCAGTAGAAGCAGAGACTATTAGCCAAAGAAGGATATGAAGGATCTGAGATTGTTTCAACCAGTTATTTCCTATTTGGCTTTGAAAGCATTTGCAATAGCTGAATTTTCTGCTATATTGATTAGAGTCCATTTGTTCTTAGTATTTAATACACTGTCCTGGCAGTGAAGACTTAACTAATTGATATGACAATAATAACACTGATTCTTAGGTTCGGTATAAAGCATTTATATTTGTATGTGCATGTGTGTGTGGCTTTGTGTGTATCTGGAATGACTCAGGTTGATGTACTACATATGCTGACGTAGTGTGTCATTGCTATCTTTGGTCCAATAGATATCTATCTATATTATATTATAGATACATGCACACACACACACACACACACACACACACACACACACACACACATATATATATATATATATATATATATATATATATATATATATATATATATATATATATATATATATATATATATATATATATATATATATACATAAATAGCCACATTTGTGTGTGTGTGCGTGTGCGTGTGCGTGTGTGTGTGTGTGTGTGTGTGTGTGTGTGTGTGTGTGTGTGTGTGTGTGTCTGTAAGTATGTGCATGGGGAGATGTGCATGTGTATTCGAGTTTGCATATATAATATGTATATTTGTATGCATATATACTTTCATACACTTACGTATATAATATGGGGATAAATTTACAAATATATTTAGATATATAACTATCCTGTATAGGGGCAGTGGGGAAAATCACTGCCTATGTGTTGCCCTATAAGGCTTTAGATGGTAGAAGACCAAAGGATATAGAATGAGACAGCAGCGATAAATGAGTTCAGCTGATAGCAAACCAGTTCAGGAGATGGTAAAGCTGAGCACCATTGTTACTGCATTAAACTAGTGTGCCAGTTTGGTTGTTCTGGAAGCTGATTTCACTACCGAAATGCTGTGTGGAAATTAAGATCTGCCCTGGGATTCAGAAAGATCCTTACAGCTAGTGTAAATTAACTAGTGTTTGTAGTTCAGTTCACATAATGGTGAGAAAATGTGATGCAGATGCAACTATGTCATTTCTTGGTTTAACTATACTATAATCACTATATTGAAATAAAGGTGGTGAAATGGTGAACATAGCTGTCTTCCAAGCAGTTGACCCAGCATCGATTCCCAGTTAATACAAAAAAAGTCAACATTTATAAGGGAGGTTGGAGCAGTGGTCAAGGTGCTTACCTTACAGTCCCAAGGTGCAGAGTCTGATTCTCACATGGAATAATTGGCTAGGCTTAAAGGAGCACAAAGGCCAGTTAGCTCAGTACAAACCTATGAACCATAACAAAACTATTATAGGAAGGGTCAAGGCCCACCCTACCAGAGCACTGGATTCATCTGTCCTCTTTTGGAAAGAGGTTTGATTTTAGAAGCTGCTACTTGGTCCTCTGTACACATTTTTACAAAGTACTGTAAGCTTGATTCCTTCTCTAGGTCCAAGTCAGGCTTAGCTAGTACGATTCTCCAGGGGGCCTGAACTATTTTCCTTCCACCTCCCAAATGTAGTAAGCTAGGATAATCTACACATACAGCTAAGGTTGCAGCAGCAGTGATCAATATAATGAACATAATATAGTTGTACAAGTAAACTTACCAGAATAGTAGATGTCTGACTCATCACTGCTGCAGTAGCCACTCCCTTCCTCCCTCCAAACCCCCTTTTTTTAAATACAGGTTGTGGAAATGTATTTTTTATTCTTCCTAGCAAAATCCATTTAGGGCTCATCCTCCATATCTGTGCTGTCTGGAAAGCTCTGAAAGGTTTGGTACCCAAACCTGTCTTTTAGTCAGCTTAGCTTGGTGCCCTGAAGCTTTGGAAGCTGGCCAGCTGTTATACCCTTGACTGGATATTACCCACCGCAGCAATGATCATTTGAACATCTACTGTTATGATAAGTTTACTTACAAAACTGTACATTCTCTTCTATGATATCCTATGATTTTTGTTAGATGCATACTTGTAAGCTGATCTTTGCTACCCTTCGCTTGCTTCATTCAGGAAAATTCCACCTAATTGTGTCAGTAAAGGATTTAATATTTTGAATTGTATGTACCTTTCATCAGTCTCTTGATGAATCAAATATTGTCACATTTTTTGTCACTTGTGTCTGTTCTACTTGCACATTTGTGAAACAAGTCTCAGTGTTGTATCTTGTTGTTTATGGCCTTATTGTACATAAGAGGCTAAAACAATTTCAAAATTACACAATACCGGATTTCAAGGAAAGTACAATGATGTGATGACAGACTGCAGAATCAGATGCAGGAAAAAAAGAATGACAGAATTATATGCTTTCTTCATATGTGGAACATTCTGGCTTACATTACAGGGAAGGAAACTTATTCCTTGAATAAGAAAAAAATAGTCTTTTGCATGTAGCTGTTTTCTAGTAAGGAGTGATCCAGCATTTGTAGAGGTTTAAGCAGCTTACATGTGCAGTGCATTGTGAAGGTATTCTTTTATAGATAACTACTTCCATAACACAGCATTGATTGGAGAACGGCAAGGACTACATAGAAATATGTTAGTTTTAAAGAACAGTCATTTACGTTCCACCACTTGTGTTTATATGACACAATTAGGGTTGTGTAAGATAAAAAATGTAACCTCAACCTTCAAATCAAAATAAACAAGACCTGAAGCTCTCAGACAATACCAAAAATAAACCTAAGTCGTCTGTGTGCTGTTGTTCCAGCATACGGATGTACACAAAAAGTTCAAGCATAATAATACGAAGAAGTCCTAAACTAACAGAAGTGAATCCCTCTTAGATATTTCCCTCAGCGTTATATCACATGTACAGATTTTATGCATATTCACAACTCCAAGGAAAATGTCCTTTTGTTTAAGTTGCATATGCAGGTTTGCTGAAATAGACATCAGTGTTTCACATCTGACAACCCAAAACTTTATGCTTCAGATCAAAGAAGAAACTGAAAGGGAAGGGACATTTTTTAGTATTAAACAGTCTGTGTGACCTCTTCAAAATCTGTTTAAGCAGTCTTCTGATCAAATATCATCAGAAACATTATTTGCCTTCTCAGATTTGAGATCTGCGTACATACCAAGGACATGTAAACCCTTTGGCGGCAAAATGCCTTTGTTTATAGCTGCTATAAAAGCTTGTGATCCATTACAAGATATATTAATGAAACAAAACCAAGATGCCTTAAGAGGGCAACAATCTGCATAAATTCATTGCTGATTTCTACAGTTTCCTTCCTTTTACTTCCCTACTACCAACGTCTTTTGTCAATTATAATCAGTTATAATCACAAGTGAAAGACATATTCATAAAAAGCAGGCAGACAGAAGCTGATATAGACATAAAGAAAGTTAGATAGACAGCATGCTTGGTGCCTGACCCAGATATCTGAAACTAAGTCAAGTTGTGAAAGAAAGCACCAGCAACTTTTCTGTCTATAGACAGAAAGACAGATGAAGAAACAGCAACCTGTTTGAAGTCACAGAATTCATATTTCATGCCCTGCAACTTTCAAACTTTGTGTGCAGTTCTTAAGTTAGAGTTACATACTAAGAGCATCCTTTGCAGGAGAAAAGCCTTCCTGCACCTAAACTGTGGTGTGATATACCCCCTCACCACTTCTACATATGTTAAGATTGCTTTACTTAGAAGAAAGGAGAAATTCTTAAAAAGATTCTGTAGTTATGGGCTTAGTTCATGTTGCCATCTAATCTCACAAATTTTTGAAGCCCCATAGAATTTCAAACTTACAATAAGAAACCAGAGAAGCACACAAAAAATAAACAGACAGACAGATATAGACAACAAGATAGGCAAGCTGAATAATTGTTTGGATAGCATATAGAATAATCAATTAGATAAAAGCCTGGAATGTTTACTATACTGTGACTTGATTTCCAAAACTGCAAACAATAATGCTGTACAGGGTATGTGTTATTGTTTAAAAACCAGGGGTGTTCTGAAGTGTCATTAACACAAAAGCACACATCCTGAAGGACATTATTGCTTTCAGAGAATGGGCTACTTCTTAAATATTTTTGTATTTGCTTGTTATTTTTTTAATTACTCTCTCTTTCTCTCTCTCTCTCACTCTCTCTCTCTCTATATATATATATATATATATTTTTTTTTTAATGATGTAAAATATTTCCTCCAACTAATGTTTTAAACTTGTTGTTGGAGGAGGTATTTTACATCCAGAATATGTTTGTAAGTATTTAATGTCTAGTCTCTCTTTCTCTTACATATACATGTCTACATGCACGTGCACACACGCACGCACACACACACACACACACACACACACACACACACACACACACACACACACACACACACACACACACACACACACACACACACACACACACACACACACACACACACACACACACACACACTCAGAAGTATTTTTAAAAACACACACAATTACACACAGTTAATAGTATCAGCCATTAGAAGTTTCATACTTCCATACCTGTCAACTGCCCAGATTTTTGCAGAATGTACAGATTTTTTGCCTCCCTTTTTTTTGTCTGTTTCTCATAAAATTTGTGGTTTACAGGCAAATCATTGGGGGTTATTATAGGGTCTATATCACTTTGTCAAAGTGACTAACTGTCAAATCCCTATTCTTCAAACTTAATCCATTAAAAACTAAATCCATCAAACATTAATTTATGCAAGTTTTTCCCAGGGGAAAAAATAGTGCGCCAACTTAGTGACTGTTGCAAAAAACACATTATTTAAAATCCACCCAGGTGAGCAGTTGTGCCCCCATACCCACCAACTAAATATATCAACACTGAGATCACACTATAGTGGGGAAAAGGGCAAATTCCCGATGATGGCCAGCTAGTTTTTTTTCCCTGTGAAAAAAAGAATTTGTGTAAATGAATGTTCGCCGGATTTAGCTTTTGACGAACAGGTATTTGGTGGGTATTCGCTTTGACGAAGTGATATAGACCCATTATTATAGTAACCTTCTAGTTTTGTAAGAGCAATATTTAAAATCTGTCCCTATTTTTGAACCTCTGACCCACACTCTTTTAGACTTTGTCTGGATTTCTTGAGCTAAGAGGTTGAGAGGTATGCATACCTCTTAACTGTAAATGACTTGCATCCACTACTCGATAGACCTCTCTCTCTCACTCAAACACACACACATACACATACACACACACACACATGCACACACACACACACACACACACACACACACACACACACACACACACACACACATGCACACACACACTTTTTCATTTATTTAATTAGCCATTTTTTTAATTTTGTACTTGTTAAACAGCAAAAGTTCTGCTTAGGGAGTGTAAAATCATGTCTTGATCAATCTCACTCTCACTTTCATGCATGCGTGCACTCACACACACAAACATACACACACTCACACATATATACACACTTTTCTTTCTTTTTCTCTTTTTCTAATTTTTTCATTGCTTTAATTTTATACAATTAAACAGCAAAACTACTTAGCGAGTGTAAAATCATGTTTTGATTGCTCTCACTCTCACTTTCATGCACGCGTGCACTCACACACACAGATATAAACTTACACACACATGCACATTTTACTTTCTTTTTTTTTTATTATTTCTTTGCTTTAATTTTATACCACTAAACAACAAAAGTACTGCTTAGCGAGTGTAAAATAATGGCAGTAGTTAGTTTTCTAGCAGTCTAAGATCCATGGCAGCTTAATACTCTGGCATGAAGTGGTGGACTCATTTTCAGTGAGCATTACATGTACAATAACACCCTGCTGGAGAACATTCATTCTCCAATCAGAATGGTGATGTACAGATCGCCAACTCTCTAATCTCCTGTACCATGTGACTAACAAAATCACTGCAACAGTCCTGTTCATCTGATTAGCATCTGAAATCACTAACAGGTTTTGTCAGTTTTATTTGGATGTCCAGAAGGTAAATAGTTTTATTAATTACTTTGCCATAAACTGGCAAATAGAAGAAGGAAGCTAAGTTAAGGATAATTTCTAGGAGCAGCTTAGGAAAGAGATACAGAGCAAAACAATTAATATAATAACATACAAGTTATTCATCAAGTGTGATCATATTGTCAAAGCAAAATCAAACTGGTAAATACAAGTTACTGAGCCCTTCAGAAAATAATAGAAAATTCAAGAGTCATAATTCTTACAAAATTCACAAAATGATATCACATGGCTTGTTTTTGTCCTTGTTAAATATGTTAAGCATCATTTGATATCCTTTACTTTTGTAGCTCTGCAATACATTGTATGTGTTTCTATATCTGGTACTCAAAATCCACAAATGATATCACTTACAGTAAATGAAGCAATTCAGCTCTCCGTAATTACAAATCAATATACAATTTCAGTTTGCTAAACCTGAAAATACTTTAGCTTGCTAAAGACTTATTTTATAAATAATAAGTCTTCTGATTATGAAACCAGGAGAATGCCATATTGTTCAAAGTAACAGGTGGTAGAGAATGTGTATTAAGCATTATAACCTATGTAGCAACATATTTGTTTTCTTTTTTTCTTCAAGATTCTAACTGAAAAATGGTAAATGAGCTGTAGCCAAGTTGCAGTTATTTAAAAGAAAGACAGAAGAAGGGTATTTAAGCTTTTACAGATAGTCACAGCGTTTGCCAGATATGCAGTACAAATATGACAGTTTCATGTTTTGGAAGGGACATTAAGCTTTGTTTTTAATTTTTATAGGTTCATAGGTTCATAGGTTCATACTAGGCTATCTGCCCAAGGGCATTTATAAGCCTAGCCCATAGTTATGTGGCTTTCGCCACCCCTTTAGTTTGAATAAAAACTATGCCTATCATTTTGCTGTGCCTCTGTCAAGCAGTGACACTGAAGTAATCCCTGGGGTATATCTGCAATCTCCCATCCATTGGTCAAGATTCCTCTTGAACAAGGCCAGAGAGGTGCTCTGCCTCACATGTACCGGGATTTTGTTCCACAGCATAGGGAGTCTCTGCGTGATGAATCTGTCCCTCCAGCACGTTCTATTTATAACCGTGTCAAGGTTTAAGTCTCCCGCCCTTGTGGTTCTGAGGGATCTAGATTTTTTGAGGTGAAGCATATTCATCAAATCTGAGTTTGACATGGCCTTATATGTCAGGCACAGGTCACCTCTGAGCAAGCGGTATGAGACTGAATAGAGCTGGAGTTCTTTCAGTCGGGCAGCATAAGACATATTTTTGAGACCCTTTATCCTTTTGGTGAGGAACTTTTGGGGCCTTTCAAGCTGCAGCAGGTGTCTGGTCAGATACATTCCGAACAGGGCATTGTACTCAATCATAGGTCTAATGAGTGATGAGTACAGGGGGACGATGACCTCTCTTGATCTAGATGTGAATCCCTTCATGATCAGGTGGGTGATATAGAAGGTTTTCCTAACTACTTTAGCAACATGAGTGTCAAACGAAAGGCTACTGTCAACCTGGGTCCCCAGATCTCTGATGACTTTTTCTGTGCTCAGTGGATTGCCACCTATATGGTAGCTAGGGGTAACCTTGTTTTTCCCGAAGGGTATGACTATGCATTTTTTGGCGTTTAACTTCAGGCCATGGCTCTGGCACCAGTTATCCGTTTCTGTGAGGCCCTTCTGGAGGATATCTGTGTCAGATGTGTTTTCGACTATGGCGCCCAGTTTGCAGTCATCTGCAAACTTTGTAATTTCTGTTTCTTGTCTTAGATTCATACCCACTTGCCCACCTTACTTTGGACTGTGCTAAATTTTACTTCTAATCTCCCTGGCCATGATGGTTCTCCTTTAAGCATCACTAGTGTTAAATAAATATGAATCCTCTTTAATAACTTTTTCATGCAGTTCTGTCCCAACCTGATTGGCTAATAAGGTCAATATCTTTGCTGCGTGCCTCTGTCTTCCTCCTAGTTTCTTCAAAATATGTTGAAATATGGCACATTTACTGATGCACTGGCCATTCCCAGGATCACACCATCATAGGTTCATAGGTAGGTACTAGGCTATTGGCCCAAGGGCCTATATAAGCCTAGCCAAATGGTACCCTGGCTTTTGCCACACAAGAAAATTATTTTCCTTTGCACCGTTCAAGCACATCATCAAAGCAGAAATATCAGTACATCTATATAACTATGGGCTGGATTCACGAAGAGTAGAGTAAGACTCCATGCAGCCAACATGTCCGCTGAGCGATCCAGGAACAGCCTTTAGGGACGTGCAACAGAGCTCCTAAAACGTCTCTTACACGGTCAGGGCTAGGATATGCAAATTACCTCAATTGCAGGCGAAAGCAATGCAAATGAGGTAAATTTGCGATCCAGGAAACCCAACCCTGTCCGAGTAAGAGTAGTGTTATTTGCAGAAATGTACTCCATTGATAACTGAGTACGGTTCTACAAATAGCAAAACGGAGCCGTGACAGCTCCAAAAAAAGGATGCATCCAGTGGAGGAAGCATGCCAATGGCCAAAAATACGGCCATTGGTAATGATCACCGATGCAAAATAAAAATAAAATAATTTTGTTTATATCGATCTCCAATGTTTAAGCGTAGCGCAGTACTGTGCAAATGCGCTGCACTCTAAAAACCAGAAAACCAACAAATGTAGATTTTATTGTAATTCTTAATTTACAATGCAAGGGAATGGCAGGCTGAAGACAACATGGCAACCGAGTAGAGGTTGCTAAGGGGGGAAGCTCAGTTTAAGAGATTTAACCAAGCATTAGTAGGCAATCCTATGCAAATGAGGGTAAGGATAGTGAATCCCTAGTTTACATAGCAAATGATCACAGTCAGTGGAGTGTAGGAGTAGGATAAGGGGAGTAACTGAGTAGAAGATAGGTGACATCACGAGGGGGGTATGTATGTAAGAAGTGAAGCTCATTGGAGCAGTGTGTCATGTGTCTGCTGTCAGTTACACATCACTGGAAGAGGTGTGTCAACAGGTAGCCTAACTAAAGGCAAGAAATTGAAGGTGTATGCCGTGGATAACACTAAAGTTTCTTGTTGAAGTGCTTGCAATTTGTATGCACGCGGGTGCACGCCTGTAAAACCGAGTAGGACTGTGTGCATGTGTGTATGCCTGTGTGGCATGATTAAGCTGGAGTAAGCATGTCTAAAGCTGTGTAAAGTTGTGTAAGCGTGTTTGCACTGGTGTGCGTGCGTATTAGCAAGAATAAGCAAGTTGTAGTCTGTGTAAGTATGTGTGTGCGCGTGTGAGTTGGTGTGCATGCATTTGCGCTTGTGTGCGCGGCGCTGCCCTCCAGAGGAAACAGAAAGGGAAAAGGAAGCACAACAAATAGTAGGAAGTCAACCAGGGAGTACTAGCTGAGCTAGCAGTTGAAAACAATCAGAATCAGGCAATTACACAGGCAGTACACTAGCCCAGTCCAGCACTTAAAACTCTGCAAACAACATTCCACTATGTTTCTCTCAGAGACACTGCAACACTGCAGTAAGCTAACAGAAGTGAAAACTGAAAAGGCTTTACTGAGACAAAGAAATGTTAGGGGCTGCCATTGCTGTTATAAGGCGACATATGCAACATGCTGAGGTGTGGTGACAATGTGAATGCTGCTGGACAACCCACAGTGAGGAGACGGAGAAGAATGTACAGGCCCAGGGTAACCTATCAGGGGCTACATGAGCTGGAGATAGTGGAGCGCTATAGAGCAGACAAAGACCTCTTGCAGCAAATTGTTGAGCTACGCAGGCCATGCCTCACACACAGAACTAACAGAAGGAAACCCATCCCAGTGGAAACCAAGGTATGTGTTGGCCTAAGAATATTAGCAACAGGTACCTTCCAGAGACCAACTGGTGATATGATGGGGATATCATAGGCATCAGCATCCAGGGTACTGCATCAGTTCCTGGATGCCATGTCAGCACATGTCGGTGATTATGTATATTTCCCCAATTCCCGTGAGGTATTAGCCAGCAATATACGTCTCTTCCAGCAAATAGCGGAATACCCTGAGGTAGTGGGTGCAATAGACTGCACACACATACGCATCAAAGCACCAGCTGGTGAGCGGGGTAGAGTCTACTTTAACCACAAGGGCTTCCCCTCTATCAGCTGCCAGGTCATGTGTGATGCCCAGGGCATAATACTAAATGTGTGTGCTAGCTGCCCTGGAAGCTACCATGATTCCCATATCTGGCATCTGACACAGCTGTACCAGACATGTGCTAATGGGGACATCCCTCATGGGCACCTAGTGGGGGATGCTGGCTATGCACTGAAGCCGTGATTGATGACACCCATCAGAAATGCACACACACCTGAACAGGAACGCCATAATGAGGCACACGCACAAACACGAAATGTAATCGAGCATGTGTTTGGGCTGCTCAAGTCACGGTTCCGGTGCCTGGACACATCTGGTGGAGCCTTGCAGTACCCACCAACTACATGTACCCAAATTGTCATGGTATGTGCTATGCTACATAATATGATCCTGCAAAAACAGCTGCAGCAGGAGCAGCATAGGCCCCGGCCAAACAGCCCCCCACCATTGCCAAGGCCATCACAGGCAGAGCGTGACTCGGAGGAGGAACAACCTGAGCCTGCCTCAGTAGGCAGAAGGAGGCATTCCCAGTATGCTTTGGCCTTGGCAAAGAGGCAACGCATAGCACATACACTGGCTCATTAGGAACCCTGGAAATTATACCTCTCTCTGACTCGCACATATAGTAAAAGGGATGGCTAACCTGGGCATAGCTGAACAAAAGCCAAAATGCTCATATTTGCTCTACTGGCCCTTAAGCAGTCTGGTCTGCTCAGTATGAAAATATAAAGCAGTGACAGGCCTCAAACACAGGGTACTGTGCACTATTGTCACAGTACTGAACCACTAAACCATGACAGTATGTCACAGGTCAGCCTGTTTGAAGAAATGTTGATAAGTCTATGCAAAGTATCTCATGGAAACCCTGCAGGCACAGCATAATCCCTGTCAAGTTATGACACAAAGGTGAGCAGTGCAGTAAGAATAGAACCTGATTGTCAACACACATATAGTAGAAATGTTACTATTGGTCATGTTCACACACATCAACAAATGTAGTGGACCTCAGACAGCAACATACTGAAAGGTCACACTGGGCATGCTCACACACTTGAATAAATGAGACAAATGTCAGGCAACAAAACACTGAAAGGCCAAACTGGGCATGCTCACTCACTTAGGCCATGTCTGAGTACAGCAGTGGGCCACACATATCTGGCAGTTGCATGTGTTAACCCGGGAACCTATCACTATTCACCAATCCTCCTTGTGCACACAGTTATATGACAACAGACACATATATAATATAGTGGAACCCTGTCATAATCAAATATGTTCTGCAGATACTTAGGTTGTTCATAGAAAGTAGGAAAGCAAAGAAGATAAAAAAACTGTAATCAGTATCATCAATAAACAATGTGCATCCCGTACATTATCATAGGTTCATAGGTTGATACTAGGCTATCTGCCCTAGGGCATGTATAAGCCTAGCCAGAGTGTGTTTGGCTTTTGCAACCCTGTTAGATTAGTAGACTGTGCCTGTGAATAGTAGGTCACATAAGATAGCTGATTTATGTTTAGTTTATTGTGCCTCTGTCTAGCAGGGACCCAGAAGATATCCCAGGGGTAAACATATGATCACCCATCCACATATCAAGATGTCTCCTGTAGGTGGTCAGTGGGGGTCTCTGCCTATGCAGGACTGTGATCACATGCCAGAGTGAGTGGAGCCTCTGGGATAAGAATCTGTCCCTCCAGCATGTCCTATTAATATCAGTGCTGAGGTTTACGTCCCTGGAGCTTGTAGCTCTAAGGGAGTCTGATATCCTGAGGTGGAGCATGTCCATTAATTCTGGGTTGGAGATGGCTTTAAACAATAGGCACAGATTGCATCAGAGTAGCCGGTAAGCGACTGAGTAGAGCTGGAGTTACTTTAGCCGAACTGTGCAGGGCATCTGTGTGAGTCCCTAGATCTACTTGGTGAGGTACGCTCGTGGCCATTACAGCTGCTGCAGGTGTCAGGTAAGGTACATCCCAAATGGGGCATTGTAACCAAGCATGGGCATGATGAGTATAGGGGCACAATGACCTCACTTGATCTACATGTGAAACCTTATGGGATGAGGTGGGCTATATATAGGGTCTCTGTCTCACTTTGGCAATGTGATTGTTGTCAAAAGAAGTACTAAACTACCCGTGTCCCAAATCCTATAAATTACTCCTAAGCATAATGCATTACCAGTGTAATGTGTGGGCATGTTGTTATTCCCAGCGGGGATGACTGCATCTCTAATGGCATTGTAGGCCATGGCTCTGGCACCATTTATCCATCTCTGTGAGACCCTCTTTGAGGATGCTTGTGTCAGCTGGAGAGTTGAATATGCCACCCACTTTGCAGTCATCTGTGAACTGGGTCAGCCATATTCCCCCTGTGTTAGCCTGTATGTCAGAGAAATATATACTGAACAAGAGAGGACGCAGAACTGAGCCTTGTGTGATGCCACATGTAACTGGTGTATAGTCAGACATGGCACCTGCAATACTGACCATGTGGGTGCTATCCCCGATCCAGTTAGCAATCCATCTGGTGACAAATGTGTTGATATCGAAGCTGGTGAGCTTATGTCTAATGCCCGATTGGGGTATTGTGTTGAGGTGTTTTGTGAAGTCCAGGTAGGCTGTGTGGACAACCATCCCTACGTGTATGGACCTGGTAACTGTTTAAAGAAGTCGACCAGGTTCAAGAGTCAAGATCTGCCCACAACAAAGCCGAATTGAGTAGGATCCAGTGACTGTAGGTTCCCTATGTCTATGTGGATGAGTTCCGTGATGATACACTCCATAGCTTTGCAGACCAGGCTAGTTAGTCTTATAGGCTGATAGTGTCCGTGTTCCGTTGTGGCACCACCTCTGTGGAGCGTGACTACTGTTGCTGTATGCCACTCCTTGGGTACATATTCTGTAGTAACTCTGATATTGAACAGTGACTTAATGTGAGGGTTACGTCCGTCATGTAGCTCATGTAAGTCGCAGCCTGGGACACTGTCCAGTCCCATTAATGCTGTGTTGCCTGCTTTGGAGAGGGCACCACTCACCTGTTCATCTGTGATGTCAGGTAGGCTACACTCTGTTGGGATGGACATTTGCTCTTTAGGGGGGATACATTTGCACTGAACCTGTTCGCCAGGAGGTTGGCAATGTCTGTGGGTTCAGTGTATGTTTTGTCATTATGCAATAACTCTCAGCATATCTGTGAGCTTCCACCCAGGTTCCTGACATAACTAAAGAAGGCCTTGTGATTGTCCTTAGTGTCTGGTGCCATTTTCCATTAGAAGCAGGCCTTAGATGAATTCATAACTGATTGTAGCTTTATGCTAGTACTGATCACAGATGCCTTCCCAATTTGTGATTGTGCTCTATCATGTAGTAGCCTCCTCCTTTCGTTGTATAGCTTATCAATGGCCAGGGTCCACCAGACAGGTCCTCTGCCTTTGGAGGAGTGAGTCTTGTTTTTATTTGGGATAGCACGAGCCATGCATTCCACTAGGTGTCCATAGAATGCGTTTGTAAAGTATTCAGCGGTCTGAGCTGTATTTACCACTTTCCCAGGGTCTTTGAAGGAAATCACCTTTGTTTGGAGAAGTGTGACGTTTGCTTTTGAGAAGTTCATCACCAAGATTACCTAGGATGGGGGTGGGGATGGAATATGGATGTCCAGTGTGATAAATGTATGGTCTGACCTTACCAATGAGGGGTATACCTCTGGTGTGGAACATAGAGTCCCCATGTTGGTGATGATCATGTCCAATATGTTTTCCCCACATGTGGGTGTGGTGGCCAGTTGTGCCACAGCATATGAGTATACAAATTCCAGCAACTGTTGTGCGAGGGGGTTGGGGCTTCAGTAGTAGTCCCAGTCAATGTTTGGGTAGTTGAAGTCACCCAATATAATGGTGTTAGGAGAGACCTTCATATTCTCCACTGTTCCCAGGAAAGCCGAGTGGGGTTCCTGAGTTTGGGACTGTGGTCTCTAGCAGGTTACAAACTGAAAGGCAGTTTTGCCCACTGTTAGTTGCAGAAGTATGGTCTCTGATGTTTTGTGCAGTGCTACTAACCTGGACATGTGTGTCTCTGTGATGTATATGGATACTACCCTATTTTTGTTGTCCTGTCCGAGTCTAGTGGCCGAAAAGCATGGTATGAAGTATAACCTGGTAGTGCTGGTGTGCTTTCGGGGGCCTGAACCAGGTGTCTTTTACTGCACAGATATCCACATTCTCCATACTAAGAAGAGTCCTGAGTGTGTGCATGTAGAGGGTCAGACATCTGGTGTTGAGCAGCATTACCCTTAGTTTCTTTTACCTTGTAATGTCTATATGGAGGTGGGTTTGTCTGTTGAGCCTCGCTTAAAAAAGGCACTATGGGGGTGGCAACAGCCATAGCCAGTATCCGAATGTCCAGGGGTGACAGGTGCAAGTCGTCCATAGTGAAGCTACATGGCATGTCGAGCATGTCATCCCAGGCTGACAGACACTGGATTCCCCTTTGAATGACACCAATATGTTAGCCAACTGTTAAAATTTATCAGTTTGTCTGTATACTGTGACATCATTCCTGGTGAGGGTAAGATACTACACAAGGTCAGGGTCATACTGGACTGGGCTACATGATCAGAGAGCTCCCCTATGTCTCATATCATGTAGTCCAGGGAGGGACGTCTGAGGGTATTCACACCAGAATGGACAATGATGGAGCCATAATTGTACTTGCTTTGGAGTAGCATGAGTGCATGTGTTATGTGGCGGATCCTGGCACCTGACAGACAGCTCAAAGTCACCTTCTCCTTGTTCAGCCTGGTGAGTGGGACGTCAGTATGTCTGACAATAAGAGTCACCTATTACAAGTGTATTAGGTGTGTTGTTTAGCACTAAGGGCAGTGACTGTGTGGCACACTGACTTAGGGAACTATGTGATATGTGGGTATTGTTGTGGGGTAGCTGTTGTTTGTGTGTCTGCTTTGGAGGTCTTTGCTGCTTAGGCAGAGTTTATTTAGAGCCTCCAAGTATGTTTTTGTGTGGTAATGTATTTTGTTTGCTGTCGCTATAGGTCTATGTTAGAGTGGATTCGTGGTGTGTGTGGTTACCTTCACCACCTGATAGACTGTGCCAGTCATGGGTCGAGAGAGCTCAGCCCCCTGTTTGTCTATATAGTTGCATCTCTCACATATATCTGAGTTTGTTGGGAGGAGGAGAGGGTTGTCTGTGTATATAAGGCAGTTGTAACATTGCGTCAAAAGTCCAATATTCACCAGCTGGACTGGAGAGTACACACGAAACCGACCTTTGGACATGCCAGTATAATATGATGGCATGCTCTGTTGACTGATCACAAAGGAACAGTAGGGTGTTAAGTTTGTAAAAGAGTATAACAGGGGTTTAGTGCTCAGGTTCGTCAGTGTTTTTGAAAGATTATCTGCAAAGGAGTCCAGACAGAACCATGACACCTCCTTCAGCTATATCATAAATAGCAATGTACACTCATATATGTCCTGAGTCAGGGCCAACTGTACCTGACTGACAATGCCGACATCCTGACAGACAGGCCCATATATACATACCCACCTCCCACTGACAAAAGGCCCTATCATCATACCAGGAGATATCACATGTATAATGGCTAAACTGCTCCTCCCAAAGCCGAAAACATGGCATAAATTGGATTACATTCTTTCCCTATATATGTCATAAGTGAACTACAGAACAAACAGACCCTGCACCTGAACACTCTGTTGAGGTTCACCCTCTCTACAGGATCAGAAATTGTTGAATGTGTTGCAGCAATATATGGCACACCCCACAAGTGTTGGTGCACAACCGACCATGGGAACTATAGTCCTATAAGCCTATGAAGTCTGATCTGCAAGGCTATGGAGTCCATCATGATTGAAGTCATAAACAGAGCTATTGGAAGCTGACAAACATACAATCATATGAGCTGTGGTATGTTCATGGGCCGATCATGGTTCCCAAACCTACTAGACTTTTTGCAAGACAGTCACCCTGGACAGACATCGCTGAAAGGAGCTACACACGTCCCACATACACTTTGAATAGCCCATTATCAACATCCCAGACACATGTTGTATCCACAAAATCAATAATCTGTGCATAAATATGTATTGTCAGATGAAGGAATGGCAATATATCCACAGACAGATCACAAAAGCTAAGAATTGTGGAGTCCTGTTCAAGCTGTTAACATCTGCTGACCCATATGGTTCATTCCTGGGATTGCCTAAAACAAAGTGCACATACATTACCATGTCCTGTCTGATGATGTCAGCATCCTACAAATATAGCAGGAGAAATGAAGCCATCCACTAAAGCATATAGCGCATCGTGTTAACGCGTATCTTTCTAGTATCATAACATAGGTAGGTAGGGGTTTGATTTCTGCAATTGCTGATTGGGTGTGTAGGGGGGGTGCATGTTTGTGTGTGATTTCCTTTGAAAGGAGTGGCTGATTTGGAGACTGGGAAAACACATTAAAAGAGGTAAATTCCTCTTTGGCAAGTCTGATGATGTCAGTATCCCACAAATACAGCAGTGGATATGGAAACTCCCAGTAAAGCATATAGGGCGTTGTGTTAATGCATACCTCTCTAGTATCATAACATAGTTAGGTAGGGGTTTGATACTTGCAATTGCTGACTGTGTGTGTGATTCCATTTGAGAGATGTGACCTTTTTGGAGACTGGGAAAACACATTAAAAGAGGTAAATTCCTCTTTGGCAAGTCTGATGATGTCAGTATCCCACAAATACAGCAGTGGACATGGAAACTCCCAGTGAAGCATATAGCGCATCATGTTAATGCGTATCTCTCTAGTATCATAACATAGTGAGGTAGAGGTGTGATTTTTGCAATTGCTGAGTGTGTGTATGTGGGGGTGTATATGTGTGTGTGTGATTTCCTTTGAGAGGCTTGGCCTTTTTGGAGACTGGGAAAACACATTAAAAGAGGTAAATTCTTCTTTGGCAAGTCTGATGATGTCAGTATCCCACAAATACAGCAGTGGAAACTGAAACTTCCCAGGAAAGCATATAGAGTGTCATGTTAATGCGTATCTCTTTAGTATCATAACATAGTTAGGTAGGGGTTTGATTCCTGCAATTGCTGAGTGCGTGTGTGTGACACTGTTGATCAATGTGTTGTGGGTTTTGCTTTAACTACTGTACGACATATCAGTAAAACAACAGTATGTGCATTTCACACTTCAGGCATCTGTGTGGCAAATACATATATGCACATGTGACCTCAATTGGTAACTGTGTGGCAAAGACATATATGTACATGTGACCTTAATTACTACATAGGTGTGAAGCCTGCTGTCTACACAAAAACATTTGTTACCATTGCCAGTTTGTGCTGCTGCTTCTCAGACCGTAGGTCACATATGTAAGTATGTGACAAGGCCTGCCACTGTAGTGATCTGTGCCCTAGATCATCTGTGTCACACACACACATGAAAGTTTCTATAGAATAGTGTGAGCGAGGGTTCATGGCTTGGGCATATTTCAGACATGTTCAAACACAACACAATCTGTCAATAATGGGCATTCATTATAGCTGTACAACTACTCCGTGGATATGCATACAGACCCCTTATTGCTTATGTGATACACTGAGGGACATCAGCAGACCTTTGGAAATGTGAATACCAAAGGACAGATGACATCACATGTGGCTGTATGTACACATCAGTACCCCTGCTACATGTTGTGGGCTACTACCAATGTGGTACTGTCAGGATACTATATATAGTAAATGTGGATGACTATGCTATAGTTGGCTTATAGCTTCACAGCATGGGTTGGTCAACAGGTATCTGTCTGTATGATACCCTTGTGGAGGATAAGTGTCTAATCCGGAGAATGCATTGTAGGCCACTGTATGCATTACCAGATGTGGACGGACATATCCCTAGTGTGTCTGCTTCTACCTAGGATGGCCACATGCCAAACAGGAGTGGTCACGAGAATGTGTAGTGGTCAATAACACTGGTTACTGGTATAGTATAGTACTGGAAGGATTCAAATGCTACTGTGTATCCTACAGCTGTGTGTCAGTTGTCAAGACATCATCTAACGATTGGTTAAAATCAGGCTGTTGACATTTTGTACAGTACCAGAATGCAAAACAATGACTGATATTAACAGTATCACCCACAGCATAGTGTCAAACCATGTCATACACACATGTGCACCCAAGTTGTAACATATGTGTAGTAAAATGCATACTGGCCACCAATAGGAAATATGATGTGTTAACACTGTGTAATACAGGGCATGTCACCCTTCCCATGTGTCCACCATGCACGTACATGGAGATAGTGCACCTCCACCATGTTCACAAATGTACACCTGAAAATCTGTACTGCACACAACACACACGTACCGTCCACTCACCAACGCATGCTGCCAGTACCACACACATCAGCCAAGTGGCACATGGGCAGACAATCCATTTTTGGAATTCACACTGGTGTAAACAATACTACATTGATAATCATAGCTGTAATGCATCATGCCTGCTCAGATATACCTACAAGGATATCATTACACTGTACTGTTGACAACATGCTAACATTGCTACACTGCTATTAGGTCACCCTGTGCATCAGCACCATGTTAGGCTGTTCCTGCATCAATGTCACAGATGACAGGAGGTGGCACAGTTTCATCATATGCACAGAGTGTGTTTTTGGTTTGCCAGAGCCTGACAATGACCCATCCAATCGACATGTATGTGTGTGTGTGTGTGTGTGTGTGTGTGTGTGTGTGTGTGTGTGTGTGTGTGTGTGTGTGTGTGTGTGTGAAGGACAACAGTGCATTATGGGTCAGTGTTGATGTAATGTGTGTGTGTGTATGTGTTAGCCCTAGGTGTTTGGTTTATGTGTGTGTGTCTGCATGCACACAGTTCCCCCTTGTGGCTGCCAAATACGGGAGGTTGTGGGACAGCCACAGACTGTACCTGCCAGGCTGTACAGATCACTGTCTCCGGCCACGGACACAGTACCTGTGCCTGCCAGGGGTTCCACGGAGAGTTTTGGATAATAAGCCAGACTGGGTACTATCATCAGAGGCAGAGGGATGTTGACTGGACCCATGTCCCTGCTGGGACTGGCCAGAGCCACTTGCACATGGTCATCTAGGATGGTCTATTGACAGGCCAGCCGCAACATTGTTGGGGCTGGTACTGCAACTACGGGAGCGGCTGGGACTTGTGTGTCATCCACGATGACTACCAGCTGATGATGTCACTGGCATACGTCCACGTCGACGTCTCAGCCATCCTGCACTGTCCTGGCACATGGACATTACATTGCGGAGGACATCTAGTGTCTCCCCCCAGCGTCTATCAATGACCTCGGTGTAATTACAGATGGCACCGGCAAGGTCACAGATACTGTCATTGATAGCGGTGTTGTGAGCCCTCTGCACCCTTAGTCTCTGCCTTGTGTACCTTTCCATTCGTGCCTGTACCTGCATTACAGCCCGGAACATACCTGAGGTTGTGAGACCTGTGGGGGCATGTCTGCCAGGGGCATTATGACCAGCAGTGCTCCCACGAGAACCCCTGGACATATGCCTATGTTGTACCATCCCAGGTGTCTGGGTATGGCTGCTGTGTGGGGTTGCATGTGCCATAGATACCACACTATCCTGGTCAATGCCTAATGTATGCTGTTCCTCCGCTAAGGCCATTGGTGTTGAGGGATGTATCGGCAGTATGAATGTGCACATAGATGGGGTGGACAGCTGTGTACTGTCAATTGGCGGACCAACAACAGACCCTGACAAACCTGCTTGTGCCACAACACATGTGTCATCATGTCCACTATTTGTGGCAGTGACTTCAGGTTCCATGCTGCACTCATCCAGCAATTCCTCAGCGCCTGTGAGAGGAAGACAGGAAACACACTTTACAATCTGTACAGGATGTTAGCACACATGCGCACATGCACACATGCACACATGAACACATGAACACATGCACACATGCACACATGCACACAGGAACACATGCACACATGCACACATGAACACATGAAGACATGCACACATGCACACATGCACACCTGAATACATGCACACATGAACACATGCACACATGCACACATAAAAACATGAACACATGCACACATGCACTCATGAACACATGAACATATGCACACATGAACACATGCACACATGAACACATGCACACATGAACACATGAACACATGCACACATGCACACAGGAACACATGCACACATGCACACATGAACATATGAAGACATACACACATGCGCACATGAATACATGCACACATGAACACATGCACACATGAAAACATGAACACATGCACACATGCACACATGAACACATGCACACATGCACACCTGCACACAAATACACTACTCAGTCAGGTTGACACACACACACACACACACACACACACACACACACACACACACACACACACACACACACACACACACACACCAACAGCAATACAGAACATACTCATTACTGGCTGATGGTGGAGTACAGTATCACAAGCCAAAGAGTCTTATCACACGTGTCAGAATGCCGGATGTGAGTTGCTCAACAGCATGCAGTACGAGTGTAGAGAGTCCTTGTTGATAACAGTATACATGTCATTGTTACATGTGTGTTGTTCAGTGATTGGCCTCACCCTTGAACACAATGTGTACATTGACACAACATTGCTGTACAGGTCTGAAACGCTTTCCTGTGCACCATCACTCATAGGTATACATACCATGGCCAGATGCACACAACTGTTAGGTGTATAGCAATGAATGCTATGTGTAGTACTGCAGTTACTGTAACTGTATGTAGTGTAGTACCATGAGTCATCATCAGGCAGCATCATGTGGTCACTCAAGGCTACTAATGTATGTCACGCTCGCAAATATCTTGCTGTACTTGACCTGCACCACTTTGGCTACATTAACCATTTCACAGCCAGTTGTTACATGGGTATGTAAGGTGTTCAATAGGGAACATTGCCTAACATGAATGTGTTGTATGTTGAAGCATGTCACACCGCCCCATGATAGTCCTCTACCCCTCAGGTATAGTTTGTGTGCTGTGTTGATGACATTTGGGATGTTGGAGTATGACCTTACAGCAGGTGTCTACATACGCCATGTGTATCATATTAATACTTACTGCATATGACAAAGTGGTGTATGTTGTGTGCATGCGTATTGACTCTGCCTATACAATTTCTACTACAGTGTACCACAATTGGTTGGGATGCTCTGTGTATTGCATGTGTTTGAGGCAGCTACTCGTGTTACTGGGATGTGCATAGTCCCACAGAGAAGATGGAGAGCATGAATTATGTGTAGGTGTTTTACATGTGTATATTGCCTACAAGTCTCCTATGACATGCACATGTTATATGCTATATTAAATGTAGAACACTCACCAACATGGGTCTGCTGTCTTGCTATCACACCAGAGGGACCTACAAGGATATGAGACAGTTTGTCAGTGTCAATAACTATGGCATAGCTGCTGTGTGTTTGCAATTTTACAGTAGTACAAGAGTTGACAGTCACAGGCATACAGATTATGTTCCAAATTATCAGTATTGCATGACACCAGGCTCCACATCTTCTGAATACACAGTACACATCTGATAAATGCATGTTCTAACAATTGAGCTAACAGTAGTCTACAGATATGCCATGTTACCTGCACTCTCTGTATCGATGTGCTGGGTGACTCCGGCCTCCATGATGACACATGTCTGTTGTACTGGTTGGCCAGGAGTCACCACACTGAGGAGCAGCTCTTCCACTCTGGTGAGGGGGGATGTGTTGCTGCACCACCACCTGTGGTGAGCTGCTGTCTGTGGACATCAGAGGCATGCTGCCGGACATGTCTGATTGAATCACGGCAGTGATGGCGTACCTGCTCATAAGTCTGGTTATGCATGCCTACATCATTCACCCGATGGACAACATCCTGCCAAAGTGCAGTGTGCCCATGCTGGTCCTGGCTGGTTCTGGAGAACAGCAGGTTGTGATGATGTATCAGGGCGTCTATGATTACTTCCTCCTCCTCAGGGGAATAAGCAGGTTTCCTGTTGTGTGACATGTCCCTGGAAGACAATAAAACAGTAATTGTGAGCAAGTCATGTGGCACACTTAACATTCTAAAGTATAGACATCAATGAAATACCATATATAGCAACCTATTGGCTGTCAGTAGATACACACTTTTAATACCACATATGACTGCTCAGCCCACAACTGCCTGACAGTGCCTGGCACATACTATATACCAAACCATGTTCTGCACAGCAACAAAGTGAAACCAGTATGTAAGACTATACAACAGTACATGACACACTGTATGTGACACAATGCACTACCTACCACAGGAGGTGTATATGAAGCTAATGCATACAGACATTTGCCATTCATTGAAATGAATGTAAACTACAGTTACAATACTACCAGTACACCACACTACATGTTGATAGCAAACCCCTCAGTAACATGTGTGCACATTCATCACTATAGGTGGCATACTGCTGTACTATACTATACATGTTGCTAGATATGCACTTATATCCTGTGACACACATACCACCGAGGCCATGTTACAGGCATACCCACACACATATCAGATATACCTACAAGACGCAAAGGTATGACAACCCAGATCAGTTTTACCTGTGTACCATACAGTACTGTGTGTCAGCACCTACAAAACCTCATGCCTGAGGTATGTAATGTGTGAGGACTACAGGTAACAAACAAAACAGTGTTTCCAAGCAATGTGGATGTAAACCATACTGTGCTGTTTAGGCCTACAGCTTTAGGTAGTACTACAGTTCATAAGGGATTTGTATTCACTAGTGTTAACAATCAATAAGCATACTTGAACTGCTTTAGCCTACAATGGCACACTCCGATCAACACCATGGGACTACATCACACTGTATGCCATACTGCTTTTCCTGCCTAGCAATAGCATACGTATATTTTGCTGGGATTAGAGCTACTACACTACATACCATGATATACACAGTTTCCCACTAGGCTATCACACATATACACAACTTTGACACATTCGCCTACACATTCACCATCACATCCAGTCAACCTCACATAGCAAGTAATGCAATGAGTACATGCATGTGTGTATCTGGTCCTAGGTAGCTAATAGGCTATTATCCGTAGGGCCTATGGAAGCCTAGCCATATGGTACCCTGCCCTTCAACACCCATGTAATGTAGGTTCATGTGCCCCTGTCATGCAGAGCCACAGAGGTGATTCCCAGGTTGTGTTTCCTATCTCACATCCAATCATCATGATTATTCATGAAAACTGCTAATGGAGACCTTCATTTGCTATTGATAGGTAGTTAGTTCCAGAGTATGGTATGTGTCTGAGATGATAATGTACCACTTCCGCATGTTCTTCTTTTTGACGTTGCAGGGTTTTGATCAGTACAAAAGCTTGTATGGAGTTTAATTTGATTATATGGAGCATGTCCAACACCTGTGGGTTTGGCGTAGCTTTGTATGTTAGGCAGAGGTTGCCTCTGTGTAGGCGGTATGCGACACAGTGTAGCTGTGGTTTTGTAGGACAGTCTGCATAGGGCATCTGTTTGAGTCTGGTAATACTCTTTCTGAGTTATGTTTCTGGCATCTACAGTTGCTGTGGATGTCTTCTGAGGTACATATCAACAGGGCCATTGTACTCTATGATGGGTGTTATGACCGATGAGTAGAGTGGAATACTGACCTCTTTTTCCATGGATGACACACCTTTTCTGATGACATGTTGACCGTACTCCGTTTGCATGACTAGTGTGGCACTGTGATTATCAAAAGGGACACTACTGTCCACCTGTGCCCCGTAGTCTCTTATCACACTTTTGGTGTTGAGTAGTCTACCATCTATGTGGTAGTTCATGGGTACAGGGTTTTTAACAAAAGGGATGGCAATACGTTTACAACATTGAGCTTGAGTGTACATATGAACATCCATTGGTGTATATATAGATATACATATAGGCACATGTACAGTCCACCTTTCATGGTGGGAATATCAATTATGCAAAGGTTGAGAGGGATGCAGTTATGTAATGATATTGCACAGTCTTGTGCAGGATGCATGGAAGGTATTCTCAGCCCATGTATCTTTAGCAGGACCCCCTAACTGGAAGACTAAAAACCTAACAAATCATGCCCACGGCGTTTAAACACCACATGTTATATGCCAGCACTGTATGCTGTCTTGTTTGCCTCACACTACAACCTACATATAAATATGCACATAACAACCTGCACCAACATATAACTGTCCACCCTTCACAAACAGTTGCAGTATGTCCCTTGCTCTATGCACATGTTCAGATGCTAATATATCGGACATGTAAATATGACCTGTTGGGCCTTGCTACAACATGGACAGTTGCCACATGTGTGCATACAGTAATAGTACAGGGAGTATATATAGCTGCAAATGCTAACATTACCATACTACCCTGGTACAGCAATTGCCAATGCTAAGCTACACATTTTGTGACTATCATGCATGTCTTACTCTGTCACATCCAAGTTTATATAGGTGTTTGCACTACTCCCCCAAACTGCCATTATACGCAGTACTGTACAGACCATAGATAACATGATCAGATGTTTGACATATAATGCTGAGCTACATATGTCACAGTTATGTCCCACTGCAGACAGCTACACACTAATTTGTCCGTGGCAGCAGTTATGCATGGCATCACTGTGTACATACCTACTGCTGCCACATATGCATGTTTCAGAGTATGTAAAGTACTATTCATACAAATCTACTACTAGCCGGTAATTACAAATCCGTTACATACCTGTTTGAAACTTTCAGGTCCATCTGTGTATGCTTTGACACATTTTTTTTTTTATTTATTAATTAAAGTTTTTTACTTAGGTTTATTTTTGGTTATTAATTAAGTTTTTTTTTTCTTAATTAATATATTTAGTTTATATTAAGTAAATATTTTTTTACTTAATTAAATATTTCTTTATTATGTACTCAAGTTTGTCAGTACTCTCCAGGAGTTGTAGTGTTGCTGACACGTGCAATGTAATGATTGCATGTGGGGATAGCAAGTACAATCTGCTTTTATAGGTATCTGCGCATGTGCATGTGATGCCCTCTGCACCAGTTGGTGCCCAGCATTTGGTAAATGCATACAGCCTGCTGTGTGGTAATTGCAGTACTCACTGTCATAGCAACCCAATGCTATAAATTGCTAAGGTATGTAGGTGTAGCCCTTTCAGATTTCTAGAGTGGGGCCCATGCTTGTTTGCTGTGGACACTGTTGTGTAAGTCAGAAGCTTGGTATACTTCTTATATATGAAGCTAGAGATTTAGACAGTGATGTACATGTTGTACTCAGACCTGAAGTTGCCACTTCCAGTACAGAGCTATCAGTGTAGTGTTTATCTCACCCCTACAAATGCTTACACAACATTTATGTGACTACTCATGATTAACTGCCATACAAATGTAGTTATTGAGAAGTATTCTTTTGGCACATGAACTGTTTGTGAACTGTTATTCTGTGAATATTAATGTACTCACTTCTGCAGGGATTGTGTTTTGTATTGTTGGCATTAGCACAGGGTTCTCAGGACAAATGGGCTATTCCAGTACTGAGTATGCCTACCTACACCCTTGGTAGACCCTAAACACACAGGTATATTTTAATTGTGGGAGGGGGTGCTTACATACAGAGAGCATTATGTATTATTGTGTGAATATTATCTTACTGGACTTAAAGGATTGGTGTGTACCTGTTAGTTTATCAAGGCAGGTGGTCTGTCTGCATAGTTCCCAACTGTGAACCTACCCAGATGGTTGCCAGAAGTTACACTGTTATTCTTTGTCTGTGCAACTCACAGGTGTTTTCAGGACTGGTACAATAGCATTGTTACAGTCAGTTGCTACCAGTGCATGGCTACATCCTTTGGTATTTCTGTGTTGCACTCCTACATAAGGGTATGCTTGTGGAGGTCCTACCAAAGCTATTTGCAGAGTGTGTAACAGCAGAATAGCTGATATGCCTGTGTGTTTGTGCCTCTGCCAGACCTATGAAACACTCAGATACATCTTTGCATGGAGTCAGGGATAGGTAGTTAAAAGTGAGGTACACCTTACACATAATAGGGACAGTAAGTGTAGACTTGAGTGAAGCAGTGTATATGGATTAGTACTCCTTTTATGATGTACAAGTGGTGTCTACTGTTATTATTGTCAGTATTCATTGTGTAATACCCCACCTTTCTTACTGATGTCAGTACTTTTCAGAGGGATTCAGAGGGACACAGATAAAATATTTTTCACGATCAGGGACATCCCTGTAAAGTAGTCACAGTTAGGAAGTATGGCCTCTGCCCTAATCAGATATGCCACTGTTTGTCCTGCTATGATACTGTGTGGGGGTTGTAAAGTGCCTCTGTAACATTATTTGCTGCTTGAATGGCTGCTTCTCACATCACACTCATGTAATGCAATTCCACAACAATTGCTGGTAAGGATCCACAGAACAAGCTTTGTGTTATGGCCTTCCTATTTTTCCTTTACATTCACTCATTGTAATGCATGATATATTTATTTCAGCACCAAGTTATTGTATATCTGCTGTGGCTTAGTGGCACTTCATGCAGTTTAGTGTGCCCAAGGTCTGGGGTTTGAGACTGATAGAGGTGTTTTATTTTGCTGCCGAGCAGAACAAGGGCCCTGACATAGAGTGACTAAGGCACTTTTAACTCATTCCCTCCAGTACAGCTCTTTTGACTGTGTACCTTTAACTCCTAGTGGGCATGGCTTGAGCCTTTAAAAATGAAGTTATCACCTTACACTTCTAACAAATACCCATTGACATAGGTCAAATATCAATACAATTCTGTTTGCCATTATGTATGCTTCAAGATAAAATATTCTGATACCTTGTACATAGCATGGTTTTGGAATTGTTAATATAAAAATGAACAGGCAATATTTGACACCTAGAGGTGCAGTAGGAGGTAACTGCAGATGCACCTGGAGGCGTCACTCAGATGTAATGAGTTATAAGCGGGTTTGCGTGGGTTTGTGTGATGCTTAGCGATGCTTATCTAAGCGCACACATGTACACACTCGCTCAAACCTGCTAACTACTGCTTAAAAGTGCTTACTCACACTAACCCCCGCACTAATTTCTTGTAAAGAAATGAAAATGGGGAGATAGGAAAGTGGTGAAAAAGGGGGCACAAAGAGGGAAAGACAGTAGGGAAAACAGATTGGGATGTGCAGGACGGGTGTAGGGAAGACCCATAGCTGCCCATTTCTTTAACAGTAACAGCTGTGCATATGTTTGGAATTTGGAGTTGAATTTGAAACCTTCCACCCTGAGAGAGGGGTGAGGACAACAAAGTATGTTGTACTGCCAATTATAATTTTCAGTTTACATGTCCAGCAGACATGTGTGCGAAATGGGCAGCGATGTATGGGGTGTAATTTTTTTGTGGGAACTGATTGCCTTTTTTTTTTTTTTTTTTTAGGTGAGAGTGGAATGTGAGGTAGCGGAAGTAGGTAAGTTTGGGGAGGTAGGTTGGGGAGGTGAATGGACAAGACAAACAAGACGCATACAGGGGCGGAATATGACACATGGGGTGGGTAAACACAATTGACGGGGAAGGAAGTTTAGAAATCGCAAGCCCATGAGCCCACAGATGGTAACAGTGGAACTGAGATCCCCACCAAAGGGCAGTCACCACTGTACCTTCACAGCCCAGGGGGTGGCTGTGCTAGGGGCTGCGTAGGAGGGCAGGCCCACCCATGAGTTGCACCACTGTTGCCTCGAGCTGGCATAGGGTATCAGTGACTGAACGCTGGATCTCCCTACATACTACAGCCCAGACCCTTTGGAGGGTGACGGGTGGCCCTCCTCTGCCCACGCTTGCACGGGGGGGACGAGCCCCATCCCCTGCAGCTCTTCCACCTGAAGGTGGCACAGGACCAACAAAGGAGAGTGGCCTGGGCTGGGCACCTGACCTGCTGGTACCAGGTGAAATCGCCAGCTGAGGAGGGACATGTGGGTCTGCTGGGACCGGCCTTCCCATACGTTCTGTGTTTAGGTGTGTTTAGTAACAACATAGACAACAGCATTCCAAAACAGTTGTAACAGCATGCAGTAATATTCCCATTAACCCAACACACCAGGGTTCCAACATTTGAACAGCAAGCATTGCACATGCATATATTGAACAGCAGTGGACATTGAAACAGCATGCAGGAATGATTGGTGGCAACAGGCCACCAAGATTGTGGTGTTTAAACAGGGCACATGCATCAAAGTAAATGCAGATATTTATAGAACAATAGGACATATGTCCCAATAAATATTTTGAAATTACACATACCCATTGACATGTGGAATTGCATTGTTTATGCACATACAGTAGGGTGTAAAAAGATACCTCCATTGACATCTTATATGTACTTATAGTTTACATTACATTCTTATTGACTGCAGGTGTATATCCCCTACATGTTTAGTTACACTAGACAACATGCATTAAGTTGTGTAATAATTTTGGCTACTTCATTATATACCTGACCTATAACTCACATACTAACTGCCCAGGATGCAGATGTTACTGCTACATATTTCTATATTCTAATATCATTAATGTATCTACATAACTGCATGTGTTCACGTGACATTTTCAGCTATATTTCTACAGACCCATACATTTCTAGCAGCACACTCACATTTCTGGGGAACACATTAACAAGCTACTCATGTGCCAGATTTACATATGCATGACAGACATTAACCACCTGTTGTGGACTGTATATTTGCTCCACAGCTACTGGCACTCCCTTCAACCGCTTTAAATGGGACTGCACACCTGTGGGTTGACAGTGCTTAATATAACAGTACTATTTCTATAATGCAAGAGTGCAACAACATTTCTAGGTCTGTGACATGGACACACTCCAGGTATTATACCTTCATTAATTATATTACACACTCTTCTAGAGGCTCTCTCATTTATTTCATATTACACTGCTTGCAGAAAACTTATTCAGGACATATTCTACCTTTGTTAATGGGTTACAGCACTCATTTTCTGGCTTGCTCACTTATGTTATATAACAGTACGGGCAGAGATATTATACCAGACTTATTTTACCTTTGTTAATGGTTTACAACACTCTTTTTTAGCTCTGTCACTTATTTTAAATAACAGTACATGCAGATAAATTGCTCAGGGCATTTTATGCCTTTATTATTGTGCTACAACTCTTTTTATCAGGCTCTCTCAGTTATTTTAAATAACAGTACATGCAGAGAAATTATTCAGGGCACTTTATGCCGTTATTATTGTGATACCACATTTTTTTCAGGCTCTCTCACTTATTTTCAATGACAGTACATGCAGAGGGATTATTCAGGGCACTTTATGCATTTATTATTGTGATAGCACACTTTTTCAGGCTCTCTCACTTATTTTATATAACAGTACATGCAGAGAAATTATTCAGGGCACTTTATGCCTTTATTATTGTGATACTACACTTTTTTCAGGCTCTCTGACTTATTTTCAATGACAATACATGCAGAGAAATTGTTCAGTGCATTTTATGCCTTTAGTATTGTGCTACAACACTTTTTCATGCTCTCTCACTTATTCTATAAAGCAATACATGCAGAATAATTACTAACCTGCCTGGTGGCGCAGCCTTAGCAGCCTATCATCATAGGCTTGCTGATTCGCAGCACAAACACCTGCAGCTGTGAAAAAAATGAAAGGATATTGAGACATACCTATCCATTATATAGACTCCAATAGCATTTCTTACATACTTCATTCCATGTCTAACTACTCAGTAGTGGGGCATCCTGCATACCATGGGCCTCCTGGATCCACTGGTTCAGTTGGTCCTGCCTCCATCTCTTCAGGTCTACATGGTGGTGCCATACCTGCTCACCAGTTTGGGGAATGCCTGTGGCACTGGTGATGTCATGAGCCAACCGGTTCCAAGCCTCTGCTTTATATTCGGTCCCTTGGAACTGGCCCTGCAGGAGTCTCGATTCATGGCAATGAACAAGGAGCCAAGCCATATACTTTGACTCCTTGATGCCCCAACATTGGCTCAAAAGCGACTACCCTCTCCAACACTGGCCATTCTGACTGCAGATGGGAGCTACAACCAGTTATGGTGAATATTCCTGCCTATAGAGCTTAAATATGCCTAATTTCCTGCACTTATTTGTGATTGGCCATATTTGAAATTTCACAGCTGAGAGAAAACCTGCTGAGCATTGGTTAAACTTTCATTAATAAGTATATGTATGCTAACAGTGCATGTTTATGCTAAGCTGTCATGGAGTAGTGGTTCAATACTTTGATTATGGTGCAGTGTCCTGGGTTCGTGCTCTGTCATTGTTTTTTATTTTACTACTGTCCGGACAGGCTAGGGGGTGTGTCTGTGTCTATGCAACTTTGCTCTACATTGCTACACATTGCTGGATGTTGCCCAACGGTGCGCTGGTTAGCATGGTGCATAGCTCCGCAGAAACCTATTGCGCTAGGTAAAGCACTGCTTAGCTGTAGGCAACTTTATTGTGCTAGTTAAAGCACTGCTTAGCTGTGGACACCTTTATTGTGCTAAGTAAAGCGCTGCTTAGCTGTGGGCACCTTTATTGCACTAAGTATAGCGATGTTTAGATGTGGGCACCTTTATTGCACTAAGTATAGCGCTGCTTAGCTGTGGGCACCTTTATTGCACTAAGTAAAGCACTGCTTAACTATGGGCTATTATACGTCAGTATCCTTACTGCTGCTCACTTTCTTATATTTATATTGGTACATTTTGTTCACTAATACATAGACCATTTCAATAGTTTTTACTAAAATTTCATTCATATATGTCAGGTATTGGTTTATATGCTAATTTAAAACATTAAATAGACAGGGGAGTGGTGGGACTAGAATCGGGAATGTCTCCTCTGTGCGAAGGCTCTACCACTACGCTATTGCTATTTGGCTTCATCTGCATAAACGTTTCTTTTTATGCTCTTAACTGCAGCTAAGCAATGGGCACACCCATACACATGCGTGCAAATACAGGCAGCTATATGGGGAATTATAAAAAAAAATTATATGTTTTACTTTTTATAACTCTACTGGGGGTTTACATTGTCAGGGAGTGTAGTGTTGTGTTCATGGACATTTGAGCGGGCTCGCTCAAGTGTGTTTACATTTTACAATTCAAACACTTGCAGGGGCGTGGACCTTTGCACTACTCGGCAGTAGGTCACGCCCTTCCTGTATGGTCCGTGTTTGATTTGGAGTGGAGTCAGCGTGCCCTCATGAATATTCATGGCATGCTGACATCAGACCGTTCAACTGCTGTCTCCGAGTAAGACTTATTTAGTCTTACACGGAGGATTCGTGAATCCGGGGGTTTGTTTATTGACATACATCTCAACTGCCCTTGATTTTGCTTTGTACTTCCTAAAAATGTTGATGTTCTAGTAAGTTAATGAGGTTTATAGTCAGCAATTAATGACACACATTACAGTTTAATGCTTTTTAGTGTTTTTTTTTTTTCGGAATATGCCTGCTGAAGTAAACCTTGCACTCTATTAAAACTTCTTAAGTTAATTAGAGTAGCATTTAAACATTTTCCCTGAATGGTGGAACTTTTTCCTACCATTAGTTTTGGTCCTAATTCTTGATCAATTAATTTGAGAGCTATGTTTATTGATAAAAAGAATAAAACAGCATTGCAATTCTCATTAAGTGCTTTTGTGCTTAGCAACAATTCATCAGACATTTGGGACTGTCTCTGTATAAATTCAGACATTGTTTTCTAAAATGTAAATAATCCCCCAGATTTACTAATCTTCCTTGCAGGACTACTCTAGTCCTGCACGAAAGTGGCAACTTAGGAGGAGGACGGCAGCGCACCATTCCTATTAATGAAGGCGCGTTGCCTGAGCTCCAAATCCTACACAGAGCATGGACGAGTGCAGGGTGTGTGTCTGAGAGCAGAGTTCTCACAATATACATGCCCCTGCAATGAAGGACTGCAGAATGATTGTAAACAATGAGCGAGACTGCTCATAGACATATGTGCATCCCCAGTGACATCCCCCCACATGTATAAAAGCAATACTAAAGATGAAAAATAAAACTTTTTTTTTTTTTTTAATAAAATGGATGAAGTTTAAACGTAGGTGTGTGGGTTTGCCCATTGCCTAGCTATGGTTAATACAGGTGAAATAGCAGAAAGAGGATAAAAAGTAAGATATATACAAACAAAGCAGTACAGCAATAGTGTAGTGGACAGACCATTTGCCTTACGAGCAGTCATTCCTGGTTGGAGTCCCCCTGCAGTACATTCAATTTTCCCTTCCAAATCACTGTGTATGATAAATATTTTTATTGCATAACCTAATAAATAAGATATATTTCTGAACTACAATACTGCATTTAATGTAGATGTGAGGAGTCAGTGTCATAATGTTGCAAAGTCCACAGATAATCACGTGACCGATACAGTATCACAGATACAAATGGAAGGTAAACTGCCTAATGAATGATAAGTCCATACATGTCCTCAAATTACCCACCTCCCTAAGAACCATTACACTATTACTGTCTAAAATGTAGCACTAGTAAGCACTAGTAAGCAGTTGTAAGCACTCTTAAGCACTAGTAAGTGGGTTTAAGGCCATTTGCGTGAGGGTAAGCAATGCGCACACAGGCAAAGCAAGATTGAAGCTAACTCTCTGTAAGCATATGTAGCCGTAGGTTTGCATTGCTTACCCTCACGCAAAGCCACGCAAACCTACTTACAAGTGCTCAAAACTGCCTTGACCAGTCAGTATGCATCAGCTGCCATTCTGGGCAGGAAAAAAATAACCAGGCTTTGCAGGCTGTGAACCATGGACCCTGCACTCGGCAGTCACAGTACTTAACCACTAAGCCAACACAACAGTATATAAGAGTGAGGTTTTAAGAAACAAACCTCTCCATAGGAAAACAAGCTGAACATGTGAAAGACTTTCTATACAGCCTTATGTTGTATACCCAGCTACATCACATAAATATGTGAATTGGAGTACTACAGTAAGCACAGATGTGAGGTGTTATTGTAATAAATTGTAGAAGTACCTAGGACCCCATACAGTTTATGTACACATGAATCATGGCTACCAGACACATATATAACCTGTAATGAATAATAAATCCCTGCCAAAAAGCAAATATAATGCTAAGTAACTGTTAAGCAATGCTAACCGCTGCACAGCTTAGCTTGTTAAGTGTAAGCAATGTGTAGAGCAGCCAATTCAATCTGCCTATTGGTATACCTCCTTAAGCACTGCCAACCTGAGATAAGCAGATGTGCCCATAGCTTAGCCTTTTCAAAACCGGCCAACCACAGAAAGTGCAGGAATGTGGCTGTAGTTAAACCCCATAGGCGGGAATACTTCCCATAACTGGTTGTAGCTTCCTATTGCAGGCAGAATGGCTGGTGTGGGTGAAGGCACTCGATTCAGAGCTCAGTGCTGGGGCATCCAGGAGTAAAAAATCATGGCATGGCTCCTGGTGAAACACCATGAGCGGGGACTACTGCAGGGCCAGTAGCAGGGCTTGCAGTATAAAATGGAGGCCTGGGACAGTCTCGCCTGTGACCTCACCAGTGCCACAGGTATACCCCAGACTGGTGTGCAGGTCAGACACCAACATGCTGACCTGAAATGGCAGAGGGAGGATGTACTGGAACAGTGGATCCAGGAATCTCGGCAGATGCCTAATGCCCCAGTACTGAGTAAGTACTCATTCTACTAAGTAGTTAATAATTGCCTAGCTTGTGAATACTATGGATAGGTAGGGCTAAATATCACTGTATTTCTCTGACAGCTGCAGATGAGTGGGCTGTGAACCAGCAAGCCCAATATGCTAGGTTGCAAAGGCTGTGTTGTGAAACAGGTTAGTAATTATTCAGCATGTACTGTCATAACAAATAAATATAAGAGCCCTAAAGTGTTGTACCAGTAGAAATAAATGTGTAATATTCTGTGACTAAAGGTATAACCCCTGGAGTGCTTCTGTTTACTCTTCTTTCATATGTTGTTGAACTGTCGCATACTATAAATAGTACTGTTGTAGGAAGCAGTGTTACCCACACTGTGGTATGCAGATAAAATGTGTATGAAGTTATGCATAACAATGTCGGAAGTGAAAAGAGGTCAGTCATATTGTACAAGTGAGGGAGACTTGCACAGAAAACAGTAGAAAGCTTCAAATCAATTCCCTGATAGCACACTGTACTGTGATATAAACTGTATTTTTTTTGTCACACACAGCAGGGTTTGAATCCCGGGAGTGCTAGTAAGTTGTATGCATAATTACACCCAACAACTGTACAGAATTTGCTAGAATGTTCAAATAGAAAGTTGTATGCATATGCATACCCCCACAACTATTCCAGTCTGTCCAGCATGTCCAGATAAATGGCCCACATCACCAGCCTGGTACTCTGTTCCCCTGAAAAATCAGTGTGATGATCCACGAAATGTAGGCAGCTGTTAATATAGCAATAACCCACATCTGGGTGTGGGTAATGCTGGATTTTCCCATGGTTGGTCTGGTTTGGTCACAAGGGTGAAGCCCGTGTGACCAAACAAAGCCAACCGTGGGTAAATCCAGCATTACCACCAGAAGTGAGTTATTATATACAATGACATTATTTAAGAAAAAAAAAATAATTAATTTTCTTAAATAATGGCATTGTATAATGCCTCCTTGCTGCCCTTCCACAGCTGTCTGGTATTCTGCGACAGTTCTGATGTACTGTGCATGCGTATGCCTATGCAGTACATCAGAGCTGTGAGCAAAAGCAATGGAGAAAGCAAGATCTCTGCTGCTTTTTACAAACTGTTTCACTATGTTAAATGGGTTTAACATAGCGAGACAATTAAAAAGCAACTGAGCCGTTGCTTTTTTTAAAGCTGTCTTGCTATGTTAAACCCATTTAACATAGCGAAACAGTTTGTAAAAAGAAACTGTTTCGCTATATTAAATGGGTTTAGCATAGCGAGACAGCTTTAAAAAAGCAACAGAGCCGTTGCTTTTTTTAAAGCTGTCTTGCTATGTTAAACCCATTTAACATAGCAAAATAGTGTGTAAAAAGCAATGGAGAAAGCAAGATCTCCGTTGCTTTTTACAATCTGTCTCTCTATGTGAAATGAGTTTAACATAGCGAGACAGCGTTAAAAAAGCAACTGCGAATCTCCGTTGCTTTTTTTAATGCTGTCTCGCTATGTTAAACGAGTTTAACATCGCGAGTAGTGTGAAGCAATGGAGATCTTGCGTTTTCCATTGCTGTAAAAAAAAAAAAAAGTTATAGTAAAGGAAAAACTCTGGGCGACCGGACCTTTTTCCATTACTATAACTCTGATTTACAACGTGCACGCTGACCAATCAGCGTGCACGTTTTTTGAATATTAATGGGGGGTCATTGTATAATGACATATAACTGATAGTCAGACGTGTACATACTCAGAGAATGTATATGAAAACAAACCTGTCATTCTAGCACCTCACCCAAAGTGTATGAGAGCAATTCTCAACATATGTTGCATTAACACCTGCATCTTCTCACGCCTGTATGTAAGACACAGGTCACGTATATAATAATCTATAAACATACCAGTGTACAATATAAGGCCATCGGGTATTGTAATAATACATGTAATGGAAAGACTGGCATATATGTGGAGGACAGAGGCAGGAACACAGGGCCATATTTGCATTATTGCTGCTACACACCCTGGAAATTGCTGGTGTTACAGGACTTGTTACAGCATACCCTTATGCAGGAATACAACATTGAAATACAAATGGATGTAACCATGTACTGATAGCACTCAACAGAAGTAATGCCTGTGTGGAGCACAGACAAAACCTAACAGCCAATACTCTGGCTATCATATGGATAGGCCCACAGTTGAGAGCTATGCAGACAGACTACATTCCATGCTAAAGTACCATGTACACAGAAACCCAGTAAGACCAGCAAGATATAATGCACAAAAAACACTACTCACGCTGTCTGTAGTTCTGGAACCTTACCCAAATGTGTATTTGGCCTGTGTCTACAGTATCTGCTGTAAGAGGTATTACTACCTGCTGTCTGTAACACTGATGTCCACACACAGGAAGGATGTCCTCCATACTGGAAAGGTGAAGGGACAACGCCCACAGAAGTCAGCAATTTATAGTACTGGGTTTCCATAACAGTGGTTATCTGAAGTATTACACAACAGGCTGCATGAAATTAGCAACTGGTGGACAATGACTGGTGCAGAGGTCATCACCTGATCATGTGCAATACCTAAAAAAGCATTCTGCAATATATTCAAACTAGTTCAATCACTCTACTGGAGGGGCTGAGAGAGAGAGAGAGAGAGAGAGAGAAAAGAAAAAAAAAACATAAATTAAAAACAAATAACAAAGCTCAGGGATTTGTTACAGTGGAAAAAAACATAAGATATATGTGAAACATATATGTATTTACTTGCATGTAGTATACGACATAGAATAATAGGATATATAATGTGAAATGATTTATATGTGCCATCAGTAGTTGTTCCTGTAATGATGTTCTGCTCAGCAACTGCTCTGAACAATAGTGTCTGTACCTGTGGGCAGTGGGACCTGTCAACTGTGCAGATCAGGAGTGAATGGCAAAGATGTGACTTATGATATCTGTCTTCTGTGCATTACTGTGACCAACAGCTGGTGGTGATATTAATACTGTCATTATAGACACATTGGTGTGAGAGTGCACCACCTGCAGGACAGTCATGTTAAAGTGTAGCATAGCATACCCAACTGCCATAGCTGTATAATATGCTTATCTAAAATCTGTCACCATATATACCACCCTAATATTAGTCTGTGTTCACATGTGACACCTGTATGTGTTGCAGCAAGGCAGAACAGTTCAGCTGTGAAGTAAAGAGAGTTACAAGAGTGTGGACCAGATGTTTGTATGCACCCCACATACAGATAAATATATGTGTGATATATATTCACAGCTGTGTATGTCTACAGAACCTCTGAGAGTTATACATATATACAGGTATATAAATAACACATAATGATATCTACACATATATGCACATATGTGTGTGTGTGTTTGTATATATATCTATATATATATATATATATATATATATATATATATATATATATATATATATATATATATATATATATATCTATATATATATATATATATATATATATATATATATATATATATATATATATGTGTGTGTGTGTGTATATGTCTACATGGGTCTATATTAGAACATCAAAGTTTCAAAACTTCAAATGTTCTAATATCAAACCCTATTCAACGAAAGCCAAAAATATCGAAGCAACAGAAAACTGAATTTTTTCCTAGGGAAAGAATTCGGTTGTCCGTTTCTGTTGCTTCAGTATTTTCAGCGCTGTGGTGGAAAGTTAGCGGTCGGGTTCAAGTAAGTGTGTGATTGAGTGCGGGTTAGGTCAGTTAGGGTTAGGGTGTGGGTTAGGTATGTGTGCGATTGTGTGGATGTGAGGGTTAGGGTGGGTTAGGTGAGATAGGGTTAGGGCGTGGGTTAGGTATGTGTGCGATTGTGTGGATGTGAGGGTTAGGGAGGGATAGGTGAGTTAGGGTTAGGGCGCAGGTGAAGTAAGTGTGCGATTGTGTGGACGTGAGGGTTAGGGTGGGGTAGGTGAGTTAGGGTTAGGGCGCGGGTGAGGTGAGTGTACGTTAGTGACGGACCTTAGGGTTAGGGTTTGGGTTAAGGTAAGTGGATAGTTAGTGGTGTGTGTATAGTTTAATGTAGGGTTAGGTGTAAGATTTTAGGTGTATATGTGTGGATTGCTGTTTGTTTGGTGTGCTTGTGTTGTGTGTATGCGTTTTGGAACAGCAAATTTTTTTACCTAGGAAAAAAAAATCGCTGTTCTGTATGTTCGATGTTTTCAGCTTTCGCTGAATAGGGTTCGATATTAGAACATTCAAAGTTTTGAAACTTCGATGTTCTAATATAGACCCTGTCTACCCACACACACACACACACACACACACACACATATATATATATATATATATATATATATATATATATATATGTGTGTGTGTACACACACACACACACACACACACACATATATATATAGGATCATAGGTTCATAGCTAGGTACTAGGCTATTGGCCCTAGGGCCTATATAAGCCTAGCCAAAGGTACTCTGGCTTTCGCCACCCAAGAAAATTATTTTCCTGTGCCACTGTCGAGCAGAGCCACAGAAATGATCCCCGGGGTGAATTTCCTATATCCCATCCAATCATCAGGATTTTTCTTAGAGTGCTAATGAAGAGCTAATGAGGAGCTTTGTTTGATATAGATAGGTAGTTTGTTCCAGAGTATGGGAAGTCTCTGGGACAGGAATCTATCCCATTCAGCATGTTCTGTTTATTGTGGTGACAAGGTTTAGGTTCCTAGAGCGTGTAGCTCATAGGGATTTCTTTAAGTGGAACATGTCTAATATATATGTATATGGATCTAGTTTACATAACCGACACTGCAAAACACCGACAACACAAACATCGACACCACATAATCGACAAACCATAAACACGAAATCTCACATGCCCGACAAACAAATAACCGACGGTCCACAAACACGAAACCTCATACGCTGCACACACCACAATAACCACAATCAACTAACAAAACACATCCCCTGTCCAAAAACCACACACACAACACAAGCACACCAAAATCCTCACAAACCCACACTAAACCTCACATACACAACTATCTACAACCCTAACCCAAACCCTTACCCTAAGGTCCGTCAGTATCGCACACTCAGCTAACCCGTGCCCTAACCCTAACTCAATTAACCCGCCCTTAACCCAAAAATACTACTACACACTTACCTAACACGAACCCTAACCCTAACTCACTTAACCCGCCCCTAACCCAAACACTATCACTACCGCACATTTACCTAACCCGCGCACTGACCCTGAATCACTAAACCCACCCCTATCCCCACAGACCGTCAATATCCACACTTACTCGCACCCTAACGTCCGTCACCACCGCATACTTACACAGCCTTTTTCCAAGTCACTATCCTCGGCGTCGGTGTTTTGATCCATAGCGTCGGTCTTCCGGATTGTCAATCTTCTGGTGCTTGCAATTCATTGTCGGTGAAACTGTCGGTTATGTAAACTAGAACCATATATATATATATATATATATATATATATATATATATATATATATATATATATGTTAATACATGTCCCCTGCCATGACAAGTTTGAGAGAACATCACACATCAATACACAACATATCTACACACCAGTACATGGCTGCAAAATGTAGTGTGGAGTGTGGTGTGTAACCCATGTTGGGAACACATCGCAATTTTTTGAGAAGGTGGGATATCTATGTTGATGAAGGGTAGTAGGTACATACTGGTATGTAGGTATGGTTGGGTGACAAACAAGACAGCATACAGGGCTGGTATATGACACGTGGTGGGTAAACACTGTGGATGGGTAGTTTTATTTGGAATGTGGAGGCCATTGAGCCCCCATATGGGAACAAAGGGAACATGTTGCCCACCCATGAACAGTCACGACAGCATCTACATGGTCAAAAAGGTGCCTGGGCTGTGAGCTGAGCAGGATGAGCATTTATGTCTAACCTTGTGTATGTGTACTGCATGCCTTCAGGTGATGTAGCACATACCTCATGTCTCTGTGGAGCTCCCTATACACCAGACCCTGGACCTAACTGTGGGTGACAAACATATGTCTCTGTGTGCTCCTTGGGGGAAGGACACTCTCCCCTGAGGTGGTTCCACATGAAGGTAGTGCTGGAAGAGTAGATAATGAGGTTCCATAGTGGGTCACAGATGTGATGTGGTCTGGTAACATGTCCACATTAGGTGGGAGAGGTGTTCCTGCTGGCAAATATCTCCGACACATACTGTTGTGTCACTGTCATGGAACATATGTGGGTTGTAATAGTCCACACAATCCCAGAACATGTCCAACAGCATGCATAGATATCCCCAATAACACAGAATGGCAGATGTGTAGCAATCACATAGCAAGTATACCACATGCATATGTGGAAACATAGTGGCAGTGACAATGGAATGCAGGTGAAATACTCTGTAACAGCCCAGCAGCACTAGTATCCCCACAGGGAGCATGTCTATAAACACATAGCAGAAAGTGTTGTACAATTCAATATATGTCCCAATGGTAGATAAACCAGAGACATACCACTTGCAGTGTGTGAACATTAAGTTGGAGCTGATATGGTGGTGGGAGACTGATATGTGTATTGTATCATGGTAACCGTACCATATGTGTTGCTCAGACATATTTACATCTTTATGTCTTTCAGGGACAATGGCACATCCACGGAACCCAACCTACAGTGCCACTGAGGATGGCAACATACTCACCAGCCTCATCCAGCACTATCAGCTGCTGTTCTCCAGGACAAGCCACGAACAAGCATGAGCGCACTGCCATGTGGAATAATGTTGTCTGCAGGGTGAATGAGGTGAGCATGCACAGCCGTACATATGAGCAGGTCTGCCATGATTGTAGTGACCTGCTCCGCAATGTATGTTGTCGTGCCACTGCTGTGCAGGGAGACCACCTTGTAATAGGGGGACCATAACATTCCACCCCTCTCACCAGAGTTGAGGAGCTGCACATGAGCCTGGTGGCACCTGCCTGCCCACAAGAACTACAGACCTATACAGTCATGGAGATTGGTGCTACTCACACATCAAACATGGAGCATGCAGGTAAGGTTCCAGGCCATATCAGTAGACCACTGTTGTGTATGCATCTGTACAGGTAGATCATGCATATATGAGATGCGGAGTCTGTTGCTGTGTAGTACTGATAATCAGTTATGCATAATCTGTAGTACTGTGGACTTCAGTTGTTGTTTTATGGTAATATTGCACCCACCCTGTAGCAATGCTACAGATGTGGCCACTGACATCAACACTATCTCATCCCAATGCAGGTACCTCTGGGATAACATTATTGGGTGGTGCATGTCTGGGAACCCCTGGGGGTAGGCTTATGTAGGCCCCAGTACCAATAGACTAGTACTCACCTATGAACCTATGTGTACCACAGGCAACATCAGCCATGGCTCAATATAGATCTGACCAGCATAATGGTGGGACATTGCCAAAGCCATGTGTTGCAATGTGTTCTGATGTACCAGCACCATGTTGGGGAAGTCCAGGAAGTTGCACGTATGATACATGTGCTGCACAATTCACACCTCATCCCAAATCAAGGATGACATCCCCATCTGTACAATGCTGGTGCCACTGGACACCTGCATGTTTGCCCTGCATTGGCTGGGAATATGCCAGTACACATTGTGTTCCTAGTTTGGGATACTGCAATATGACACATGTGTAGGCCACAGATGTCGCTCATTTGCAATGTAGTAGGAGATGGTGAGGGTGTGTCATCCTGAAACACAATAGTGCACTGGAAGGGAGAGACAAATCCACTGAGAATGGCTGTATCTGCACACAGTCAAGGTCATGAAATGTGGCAGACATAACCCTGACTCCATGGCACTAGTGACGGTACTCTGTGACCCCCCAAGGGCTGTGCATGTGTCGAGCATGCAAGCATGCAGGTTTGGGAAACATTTGCAGGCCTGATTGACCAACTACTGGCTCATGATGATGGCCCATGCTACTATACCCCTGCCAGATATTGTGACTGCAGTAGTACACATAGCAGTTATTGCTACACACCAGCATGATATGTGTGTGCACACATATGCACCCAGAAATGGAATGCATCCCAGTCAGCATCTGCATAACTGACACATATGGCTCGTAATCCAATTGACTGCCTAGGTCATATGTCACATATCAGGTATGTGTAGTGTTGCGCCATGGCATGTCAAGAGGAAGAGGGTGCCATGTCAATAATGGTCTGTACACTCACCATAGGTACAGTACATTGTGTCTGTGGTTGGCCTAATGGTATTCTATCACTCATACATGCACCACTGATGATGACATCTGTGAATACACATAAGGTATTCACAAAACATGTCTCCACATATAATCCAGACACATAGATGCACATCCTGAAATGGTGTGTACACCTGTGAGGTATGGAGCACAGCACATGCCACGGTGCTGAACAGATGCACAGCAATGCTGTGGACATGGGTGCAGTGTGTTCCAGGGGGAGGGCCATCACTTACTAACAGAAGTCATGCATCACAGCCATGTATAATGTTGGTACTGGGGATTGAGTACAGTTGCACTGCATGCTGTTGAGCACCACATGTCCTGTATGCTGACGTGTGTAATTACAGGTCTGTATGTGATAATGTACTGCACCATCACCTGCTATTGTGTGTGGTATGGGGGTGCTGAAGTTGTCGGTATGTGCTGTCTGGGTGGAGTGTATGGGTTGTCATGTATGTCAACTGCATGTGTGTATGTCTGTGTGTGAGGATATGTCTGCACGTGTGTGTGTGTGTGTGTGTGTGTGTGTGTGTGTGTGTGTGCGTGTGTGTGTGTGTGTGTGTGTACTGTTTAGCGGTGATGTACAGATCTTACAGTCTGTTCCCTGTTTTCCCCTCACAGGTGGCAAGGTGAGGCTGGGACCCTCCCGCAGGGAATCTGATGTCACTGATACAGACAGTGACCATGAGGACAGGTGTGCTGAGACACAGGCAGGGTCATCAGGGGCTGCTGCTGGGCCACCAATTGACATCCCAGAAGTATCCACCCCATCCACACACACAGTCACACTGCTTCTACATTCCTTATCACTATTGGCCTTAGCTGAGGGACAGTCTATGGTTGGCATTGGCCAGGGCAATGTGATATCCATGGCACATGTGTCAGAACATAGCAGCCATAGCCGGATGTCTGGCAGGGTACCACATAGGCAGATGTTCAGGGGTGCTCATCGGAGCACTGCTAGTCATCATGCCCCTGGCAGAAGTGCCACATGTATATCTACCACACGCATGTTCTAGGCTGTCATGGAGGCACAGGCATGAATGGAACGGTACACCAGTTAGGGTCTAAGGGAACAGGGGGCTCATCACACCTATGTAAATGACAGCATCTGTGACCTAGCAGGTGCCATTCGTAATAACACCAAGGTCATGGATAGACAGTGGGGTGAGACATTGGCTCTCATCAATGTAATTTTCATGCATCAGGACAGGACGGGATGGTTGTGACGGCCACATGGAGGTATGTCAGCAACATCAGCAGCTGGAGATCACTGTGGACATCCCACCAGTCACAGCTGCTCCCGTTGTGGCAGTACCAGCCCCAGCACTGTGGGGTGGTGCTGTCCACAGACCATTATAGCAGACCACATGCACGTGGCCCTGGCCAGTCCCAAGAGGGACCTGGATCCAGTGGACATTTGTCAACCTCGTGGGACAATACCCTATCTAGCTTTGTACCTGATACTGCCTGTAGCACCCCTGCCAGGCACAGGTCCCGTGTCCATGGCCAGAGAAGGTGACCTACAAACCCTGCCAAGTACAGTCTGCAGCTGTCTTACAAATCCCAGTATAGGGCAGCCACATGGTGGAACTGTGTGCATGCAGACACACACACATAAACAACAAACCTAGGGCAACCACATACCTGCACACACGACATCACCATTGGCCCATACCACTACTTAGCCCCCTCACACACACAAACACATGTTGTCAATTGTATGGCTCAGCCGAGGCCTCTGGCAAACCAACAACACACCCTGTGCATATGATGATACCTGTGCCACACCCTGTCATCCATAACATTGATGCAGGAACAGGTTAACGTGGTGCTGATGCACAGTGTGACTCTACAACAGTGTAGCAATGGAATGCTGTGTAGCATGTTGTCAGCAGTAAAGTGTAATGCTATCATCCTGGAAGGTGTAGCTCTGCAGGCATGATGCATTATAGCTGTAATTAACAATGTTGTATTGTTTTCACCATTCTCTATTCTGATTGTGTTGTGGTTGTCCATGTGCCACATGGCTTTTAGGTGTAGTGGTGTCAGCAGGCTTTCTTCAGTGGGCAACAGTAAGTGTAGTGGGTGGTACACATGACATGTCTGGGTACAACACACAGAGCCTTTGTTTTGGATGCAGTACAGATACAAGACTGTACACATGTAGGTATGTCTCTGTGCAGGTAACACATCTGTTGCCCATATAGTCCCACCAAGACAGGATAGGCACAGCCACTCATTGGTATATATGTAGTCTGCTATTTGAATGACATTGAACATGCTAACAGCAGGATGTATGTCCCTTTCCCCACTCTACTGTGATCTTCACCTCAGTAACATGGGTGTGCCAATGCCGGTGGTATAGCCCTACCCTTACGAGGGTGTGAGGCACTCTACTACTGTGAATGGTGTAAACAACAACTAACCAACTTGATAACATACACTGTACAATATTGCTGACAGCTATGTGGGGGGATAGACACAACAGTAACTGCAATGATGGCGGATGTGTCCACAGCAGTCACACCCAGTGAGTTATAGCAACTCCAGTAGTGCTGCACACCTCTACAGTGTGGAGGAGGGCATTAACATATCTATGACCTGTGACGGACTGTATGTCCATGGGATGGCACCAGTGGAATGTTGGCATTTGGCAAGTAGTCCTGGGGGAAACATATTCTGTGAACGGAGGTAGATCCCTTAACATCTACACACATTCCTACATGTTGGATGGTGTACAAAACCCTGCTATGATCTACATAGGCTGTGTGCACCTCCTAACCCTCATCTAACCCTGTCATGATTGTGTCAAGGAAGTATACCAGGTTCAGATGCTATTCTCTGCCTTTGACACATCCAACATTGGTGGGGATCCAGGGTTTCTAAGATTACCAGTAACATTGGCCATGGGTTCATTGTTGATATGTTCCATGTCCCTGCAGACCAGGCTCATCAGGCTACTGGGTGGTAGTTCCCAGCTGACATGGTGGATTTGTGGTTGTCATTGACAATAGTGGTGAATCCATTGTCAGTTGCAGGCCTGTTGGATCATATGAGGGATCCCAGCTACTTACTGAGTCTGCCCAGGGGGTTCTCCCAAACATGACACATCACTTGACTGTACTGCATGATATGTTACTGATGCCAGCTTGACATCATACAGGTGGGATGGAGTACTGTTAACATGTACTGCCCTTGTTGTGTAAGGTCCTGGTTATGATATCTGCTAAGGCTGGTAGTGTAATGCAGGCCAGACATGTTTGGTTGTGGGAAAGGTATACCTATCCATGCCAGATGTATGTTGTTTGGGTCTCTCAAACCCATTAATGGTGCATGTGAACATATATGTTTTGGCTATGTTCCCAATGTCATCTACAGATGTATGTCCATATATACCTATATAAATATATATGGGTTTACCTTTGAAAGGGAAAAAAATAATTTTTCTGACCGTTCCTTTCTGTGAACTGAAAGGATGAATCCATTATTTTGAATCACACCGGAGTTCAAAACTCAGCAAATCAAAAAGCAGATTTGCTGATTTTCGAACTACAAGTTGGAATACATATTGTAATGCAGGGGGCAAGCCTCCCTGCATGCCCCATCTGGGGGGCTGCAGCACCCACACCCCCCCACTTTAATATTCCAACTCCAACATTGCACTATATTGTGGAAAGGAACATTTTCCCGAGCCCCACTATAGTGCAATCCACACCCAAAAATTCTGAATCTGCAATGAGCAAATGCATAGTGACATTCACTAATTGCACATTCGATGCATTTATTCCAAGATTTTGCAATGTTGAAAACTTACTTTTGACCTTCCAACTTTCGGAGAAATGATTTTCTCCCTTTGAAAGGTGAACCATATATATGCTTACACATATATATATATATATATATATATATATATATATATATATATATATATGTATATATATATATATATATATATATATATATATATATATATATATATATATTGCTGTATATATGTGGACATATGGATGTATACATATATATCTATAGATGTATGCATATCTATGCATATATGTATATATTGGCATACATATATGTATATATTTCTATATCTATATCTACATATATAGATATGTTATATCCATTTAAATATAAAAATATATACACACACACACACACATACATCTACATGGTGGAATACATTCCCCGTAGTGTTGAATACCTGGGCTGGATGATATGTTCATGAAAACATCATGATTATGCATATCTGCCATGGCTTAGTGGTAACTCACTTTGTGGGTCGTGTGCAGGTTCCTGGTTTCTAGCCTTGCAGGAGCTGTTCATTTTGTTGCTGGGCAGAACACGACTCATTGGATACAGAGTGATTAAGGCACTTTAAAGCAGTTGTAAGCAGGTTTGCGTGGTTTTGCGCGGAGCTAAGCACTGCCAACTTCTGGTTACAGTAACGTACAGTCAGTTAGCTTCTATATTGCTTAACCAGGGTAAGCAGTGCTTACCGCTGCACAGACCCACTTACAAATTGCCTTAATCTGTCTGTATCCAACGGGCTGTGTTCTGTTCAGCAACAAAACAAACAGCACCTGCAAGGTGTGAACCAAGGACTTTGCACACCATACACAAAATGATTGACCACTAAGCTGTAACTGATATGCATAACCTTGATGTTTTTACAAACATATCATCCAGTCCAATAATGCAACAGTGCATAAAATGTATACCATCATCTAGATGTAGGTGTGGAAATATATTAATATGTAAACTGACACAACATATCTATCTATGTACATATATATAATTTCTAAATTTCTATACATTTGTATAAATATATATGAAATATATACATGCAAATGCCTACTTCGACACATATGTGTCTACACCTATATGTCTACATATACACAGCAAGATACATATGTGGATGCATATATACATCTATGTAGGTATATACGGACATAGTTATTTATATGTGAGCAGATATATATTTCTATATCGGTATATATGGCCATACATCTGTTGATAGCAATGGGAGAGTAACAAACACACATATGTCCACATGCACTGTTATTGGGTTTGGGAGGACCCACACACTATACATTTTGTACAAATAACCCTCCCCCCCACAGCCATACATGTCTGCCCTGTGATACACTACCAAGTGTTGCAGAACCCATAACCAGGACCTGACACAACATGGGCACAAGATGTTAACAGTACTACATGTCACCTGTATGATATCAGGCTGGTATTGTAGATATATCATGCAGTACAGACTGCCTCCCATAGAAAATGTAAAGTGTGGAAGCCATCAACATCCCCAGGATATGGATACACAGATATGCAGATACATATATACATATGTATATATATATATATATATATATATATATATATATATATATATATAGTTCCCTATCAGAAGCCTGAAACACTATAAGCTTGAAAATCAAAATCCTGAAACCAAAAGCCTGAAAACTCAAAATCCTGAAAACCCAAAATCCTGAAACTCAAAAAACTGAAAACACAAAATAGACATATTGATATCATTGTGGCTTTGCTATTGTTAGCCCTGTGGTGTTAGGTCATGCGTTGGGTTCAGGTAAGTGTGCGGTTGGTTTTATGTTAGGGTTAAGGGTGGTTTAAGTGAGTTATGATTAGGGCGCAGGTTAGGCATGTATGCAACTGTGACAAAAATTAGGGTTAGGGGCGGTTTAAGTGAGTAAGGGTTAGGGCGCGGGTCAGGTGAGTGTGCGATAGTGATGGACCTTAGGGTTAGGGTTAGGGTCCAGGTCAGTCGGTAGATATTAGTGTCTTTGTATTGGCATATTAGCATTATTTGTGTTTTCAGGATTTTGAGTTTCAGGATTTTGGGTTTTCAGGATTTTGAGTTTTCAGGCTTTTGGTTTCAGGGTTTTGATTTTCAAGCTTATAGTGTTTCAGGCTTCTGATAGGGAACTATATATATATATATATATATATATATATATATATATATATATATATATATATATATATATACATACATATATATGTATATACATGTGACTATACATACACATGCAGATATATATATATATATATATATATATATATATATATATATATATATATATATATATATATACAGTACAATACATATATAACAGGTGCACACAATATGGAACAGCCACTATGCCTACGGTTAACACCTGAACAATTGGACACTGTATGGGCCACACATACAAATGACATTCATTGCCTGCAACATATACCCACAGAGAGGTCTTAGGGAATACATCACACACAGGTCTGCAGAAATGTAATACCTTTCATTGTGTACTATTACAGTTCTATATGCCATGTCATATAGCTATTCAGACACTGACATCCATATACACAGAGGAATGCAACTGTGAAACAGTTATACTACTACAGTAGTCTGGAAAGGTTCACAACTGTTGCTGTACAGGCCAAGCCCTTTGAGTTGTACAATAGTGAGGACAGACTGTGCCACAGGATACCAACCAGTCAGCAGTATGTAATGCAGTTGTATAGTTCAGCAGCCGCCTCTATCTACACTCTGAACAACATCGGTAGGTGGTAAAGACATCATGTGAGCAAATGGGTTGTAACTGTTACATAATAAGGCATAACTGACACCATCACATGCACACTGATAAACAGAACAGTCTGTATGGCAGGAGGAAGTAGGCTTGCATTAACCCAGGATATGTAAGTAATGTAAATATAGGTGAAATATACAGTACTGTACATCCAGATACCTTAAGGCAGCTCACCCCTGATACCCCCACATATTTTAACAGTCTAGGTCATGTATAGTGCTCCTACCAACTCATTAATACAGGGCCATATACCACTGTTACATACACTGGCCTCTGGAGTGCATAAAAGCACACATGTATTGTGTAGGTGATGCCCACACATATATGGCCCCAGCCCCACCGTATGTGTGGGAAATGTAACAGAAGTTGACTGCTGCAGCAATGGCAGTGTGATGTACTCACAGCCCACTATGGAACAACTACCTATAGCATGTCATATGTGCAAAGCCTGTAGGTACAGAAAAGAGTCTGGGACACAGGAGAACTGTTGCCATACACTAAGCAGGTTGCTGGTGTTAAAGGATAGTCTGAAACATACCCTTAGTCAGGGTATTGAGGTCAGAAACAGAAATTGATATAGCCATGTACTGATAGCACTCAATACACACACTGCCAGCAACATATCTGACACAGGACCTGTGTGGTGGACAGACAACACATGATAGGCACATCTCTGGCCACCAAGAAGATAGTCCCACAGTTGAGAGCTATGCAGACAGACTGCATTCCAAGGTATAGTTGTTTGTACACACACACACACACACACACACACACACACACACACACACACACACACACACACCGTGTAATACCACTGCTATACAAAGCATAATGTAACTCTGCTCACACTCTGTCTATAGTTCCTGAACCTCCTACGGATATGTAGCTGCCCTGAGTGTGCAGGCTTTCCTGTAAGAGGTAGTACTACCTGCTGTTTGTAACACTGATGCCCACACACAGGTAGGATTTCCATCACATAGGAAATATAAAGGGAACATGCCCACATGATGTAGGGATTTATACTGGGTGATTGCCATGACAGTGGTAATTGGAAGTACTACACATGTGTAATCATAATATATCTATGGCTATCTGGATAAGTATATGTACATATATTTTCACCATATGTCCTGGACATGGAGTGTAGCCCTACCCAGCCCCTATAGTCCTAAAGTCATAGTGTGAGAGGATGCCAGGAATGTGTAGCAGGAATATTAGTACACTATTGCTACTGTCATTGGGATTGTATCCAAAGACATGGTGTATGTGGAAGGTCACATCTGCTTCTAACGTGTGCCATTGGCTACTGATAGCCATCCTAAGGAATTCATTGTAATGTACCGCTGCTAGCATGTAATGGCCCTGTGGACTGCAGCAGAGATACTGGCCAATATATGTGGACATTCTGACACACCCTGTACAGTCCAGAGGTATACACATAAGCCCTTAGTGCAGAACGTGTGTAACACGCTTGCCAATATTAATGTAGACAGCCATGTAGATGGGTATAATACATGACGACTGGTATACATTTGCCACCAGGGTTATGCATTCACACACTCCTGTCTGGCCTGATACATAAAGACTGCTGGTGCAGGGGTGCCATGGCCACATACTACCCACTAGATGCTGACATACATCTGTACAGCATCCCACTGCTCTGTTTTATGTACATGACTTTTAATGGAGGCACGTCAGCAGTACATCTGGCAAGTATCTGCACATGACATCTCACTGGGTAAGTACACTAAGCTGCTAGGCATGTAACAATGCACCGTGAAGGCAACAGGATCAACACTGGCCTACATCCCCTATAGGGGAATGCACATGTACCTGCATATATAGCAGGCTCCACAGGCATGTCACAGCACAGGGAAAGATACACCTGTGTGAAAGTGCATAACCACAACCAATGTGAACACAGCCACAGCCTCATATGGTAAGCTAGCATAATATTCCAGTATATGGACTATCTGTTCTGCACCATCCTCATATGTGCCACTCACAGAATGACCCTACATATACTTGGCTGCTACACAGTTTGGTCTGATGGCTTTCTTTGGTATAGGACATGTGTGTGTATGGTCGTACGAACATGTACACCAATATGGTACCATGCAGTGGGGCAGCATTGTAACATCAGATAGGAGGGGAGCTCGAACAATGACATCTACCACAGTCTGTACACAGGGTAAAGTACATATTAACAATACACACACTGCCAACATTCACCATAAGTACACAGACCTCAGGACTGTACAATCATCCACAGAATGTCCAGGTTACATCATGAAATATAATGCTTACTGTACATAACATGTGCAGCAGTCTGATATATCACTGGCTTGGTTATTAGAGCTGATGACACTAATTATGATGTATGGCACATATGCACAACTTCATGCATGACACATGTACAAAGGTTGACAGAGGTGTTGCTGGAAGCACATACACAGGGCCAATATTGACATTTTGCTGTGATACCCTCATACATTTACTGTTGTAACAGGGTTGGTTGCAACATATGTCCTCTGAAGTATATGAAGTAAGTAACTGTCACGGCCTTCACCATCTACTGACTGCAATCCTCACACTACCTTCTGCAGTCCACAGATAGATTCTCCGTGGCTAACACATGAAACCAAAGGCACAACACTGGCCAGTCTGCAGATGACCCTGCAGATGGGGATTCCTCATAAATAGGGAACTGTGGTTGGGATGGTTGGGAGGGTGGCCTAATTGTTAAGGTGTTTGCCTTACAAACACAAGGAGCAGGGTTTGAGTCTCACAAGGGATAATTGGCTAAGCTTAAAATGGCTCGAAAGGGCAGTTAGCTTAGCACTAACCTATGAACCTATGAACTGACATGGCAGGTATTGCAACATGTACGACAGCCATATCCAAACAAACACTGTTAAACCAACATTACTCCAAATGCAGTATAGCAGCACTTACAGTCTATAGTCAGGTCAGGCACATCTCCCTTCTATTTGTTGCCCTCTTTCCACAGTGCATGTTGTTAGAGGTAAATCCACAATCCATCTGAGATGTTGTTTACTGAACAACAGATCTAGTTCCCACTCACAGTGAATGAAAGGGCCAAAACCATCATGATGTTCCTAGATATTGAAGTGTGTTTTCCATGCAATTTGCCATGGGAATGTTACCAAAGCTGTTCCACATGCAATCAGCTGAGGGCTGCAATTCATGCAGAGGACATCAGCTGATTATGAGCATCACTTAAAATACACATGCTGCTGCCTAAGCAAAGCAGGTGTGGGTCTCCACATCCACCAGAGAGGGGGTGGGAGAGGCATACAAAGGTAAATACCTGTTGGGGGGTGGGAGAGTAAAACTGCAGCATGTTTGTGCACACACCTACCAGCATAGGATATCAAACCCCTGACAACTATGTAGTGGTATCACAGTTAGATGCAGTTATTGGATGCACCACATGGGTTACCTGCTATGGAGCACTCAGAACATATATGTGATGGTGAGTGACATCTGCAACAGGGATACAGTACATATAAGGTAGGTGATGTACACGTGCTGTCTGCATGAACAGGTGCCAGTGTCAACACAGCCACCATCTCAGAGGGATGCACAGACATTGACATACTTGGCAGGGCCAGGAGTACAACTCATTAATAGTGGGATTGCCACAACACATCACTGTGCAAGTATCACATGCACCACACGGGTCATACGGAGGTCATAAGGGCAAAGATTATGAGCTGTCAGACATTGGACAGCATGCTTCAGTATGCTCATGGGGGTTGTAGTAAGTGTGGATGTGGCCATACACACCATACAACACACACACAAACACACTGGGTGCCAGTACTGGCATGCATGGGTGTATGCACAAGTGTGTGGTGTACAACTGTGACAGCAGGCTATACAAGCGTAGGTGATGGGTATACCTTGTCATCAGGCCACATGACAATGGTCTGCATTGTGGCTCAGAGATGTAGTTTCTGCATTTGCCCACACAGGTGGGTATTGTATCCCCCATCCAGTCACCTGAGTGCTACTGTGTGTGGCCAATGTTGTGCATCGCCTGCCATGTATGTGTTCCTTAGTCCATGACATGGATGGTGTCTAGGATGTGCACACCTCCCACATGCATGTACAGTGTCTGGCCTATGTTGTGAACACAGATTATTATCAGATGTGCCAGTCTTGCCCACCTGTGGCAGGAACTGGTAACGGGCAGCAGGTTTACCCTGCACCTACATTGATAGCATGCTAACAGCATTCCCTGGTGTCAGTGGCATCTGCCATACAGGACATGTTGTCAGGCATGGTATATCCATTGTGGGTCACATGTGAAGGCACCACAGGTGGTGCAGGTGTCCATTGGGGAACATGGGGGAGTTGCACTGTCTGCATGTACGTGCATATTGAACAGATGAGCAGGGTGATATGCCCTCTGTAGCCCACTGCTGTCACTCCATAGTCAATATCGGTGGCCAATATGCAGTGTACTACCCACATATTGGCTGTTGCCTAGGCATGTGTGTGTATGAGACATGGATAAAGAATGTGATCTGAGTAATACTGGAGTTTCTAACTGTGATTCACTGGCCTTGATATCACATGTATGGGTATGGATTATCCCCCCAGCCTCTGAGCTATTTTACATCTGTAATCCCAGTATGGTTGACATTGTGATATATAGTAGGGCCACCATATAAGAAATATGTAAAACCCACTCCACATTGGGCACGGGTGTCACACATTGAGAACCACCTCTACACAAGGATACAAGTTACGAACAAACATGCACACACCTGTCATCTCTTGGAATAAAACCCCTACCCAACTAGTTTATTACACCACAGCAATATGCAGTTACAGTATGCACCACTGACATTACTGGAGTACTCTTTCCCCAAAGGTGTATTTCACAATGGATGACATCAACAGGATTACCAAAGTAGGTAATTTCAAATGTACTGTGAGTGAATAGCCTAAAATGCATTGCTCCCTACACAGACAGTGACACACACAAAGCATCCACAACCGACATGTGTAGGTATAGAACTCCTGATCGAGGTCTATATCACACTACAGCACCGAGCTGTTATAGGACACACCACAGGGACTAGTGAAGATCTCTTTCCCCAAAGGTGTATTTCACAATGGATGACATCAGCAGGATTACCAAAGTAGGGCATTTCAAATGTACTGCGAGCGAGTAGCCTAAAATGTATTGCTCTCTACACAGACAGTGAGAAACACACACTGCATCCACAACTGATATGTGTGGGTATAGAACCCCTGATTGAGGTCTCAATTACACTACAGCATAGAGCTGTTATAGGACACACCACAGGGATTACTAGATAACTGCTTCCCCAAAGGTTTATTTCACAATGGATGACATCAGCAGGATTATCAAAGTAGGGCATTTCAAATGTACTGTGAGTGAGTAGCCTAAAATGCATTGCTCCCAACACAGACAGTGAGAGACACCCAAAACATCCGCAACTGACATGTAGGGGTATAGAACCCCTGATGGAGGTTTCTATCACACTACAGCACAGAGCTATTATGGGATGCAATACAACGCTTATTTGAGAACTCCTTCCCCAAAGGTGTATTTCACAATGGATGACATCAGCAAGATTACCAAAGTAGGGCACTTGGAATGTACTGCGTGTGACTAGCCTATAATACATTGCTCCATACACAGACATTAGAACACACACAAAACATCCAGAACTGCCACACTCCAGAAATACGCAGTTATTGGACACACTACATTGATTACTGGGCTACAACTTTCCCAGGGGTGTATTTCTAGGTTGGTGACATCAGCAGCCTTGGCAAAGTTGAGTATATGAATTGTAAGGAGTGTGGGTACCCTAAAAAGCATTGGTCTCTACACAATCAAACACAAAAAATTGCCATGCCTGGGGTTAGAACACCTACTTAACTACACTACAGCAGTACACAGGTACAAGATGTGCCATGGAGATTTCTGGGCTGCAATCTTCCCAGTGGTGTATTTCTAGGTTGGTGAAATCATCAGCCTTGGTAAAGTTGAGTATGTGAGTTGTGAGGAGTGTGATTACCCAAAAAAGCATTGCTCTCTATACAGTCAGACAAACAATTGCCATGTGTGGGGTTAAAATACCTACATTACTTCTTTATCATATTATAGCAGTATGCAGTTATAGGACACTCTATGGAGATTACAGAGCTACAACTTTCCCAGAGGTGTATTTCTAGGTTGGTGACATCAGCAGCCTTGGCAAAGTTGAGTATATGAATTGTCAGGAGTGTGAGTACCGAAAAAGCATTGCTTTCTACACAGTCAGAGACATACACAATTGTCATATGTGGGGTTAGAACACCCACCTAACTTCGTTATTACACTACATCAGTACACAGTTACAGCATACGCTACAATTCTCCCAGAGATATAGTTCTAGGTTGGTGACATCAGCAACCTTGCCAAAGTTGATTATATGAATTGTAAGGTGTGTGAGTAACCTAAAAACTTTGTTCTTTACTGAGTCAGACAGACATGCAAACAAACTCACACACAGACACACAGTTGTCAAGTCTGGGGTTAGAACATCTACTTAACTATTTTATTACACTACACAGTTACAGGACGCACTATGGAGATGACCGGGCTACAATACTCCCGGAGGTGTATTTATAGGTGGGTGACATCAGCAGCCTTGCCAAAGTTGAGTATATGAATTATAAGGAGTGTGAGTAACCTAAAAAGCATTGTTCTCTACAGAGTCAGACACACACACACACAGTTGCTAAGTCTGGGGTTTGAACTCCTACTTAATTATTTTATCACACTATAGCAGTACGCAGTTATGGGATGAGCCACAGAGACTACTGGACTTTAATTCTTCCAAGGGTGCATTTCACATTGGATAACCTCAGCAGGCTTGTCATAGAAGGACTATAGGGAGGGCGGTGTGTGCATGGGCCAGAAGCCATTCATCTAGGGGTTGACACGCCACATATGGGCACACAAGGGGTCATATTTCACAGGTACGTATATACAGCTACTACATGACTACTTCCTTGTATAGTCATGTTGCACAGCTGGCACATGCACCACATAGTCTGTGATGTTGACAGATACTGGTGGCTATTATCTGCAGTGGGTGACATCTGTACCTCATGTGTTTGGGGCCCTTTGGCTGTGTGCTGGGTGGGACAGGGCTGGATGGCTCCTTGTCATGGTCACCCTCTTCCACACATCTATGTCCATCTGCCTTTGGCTTATTATAGTGTGTTGACCTTACATATATGTCTGTATTCTTATCCACTGCGTGTGTGCAATGCAGGAGTGGTGCATATTGACGTGTCTGCAGTAAGAAGTGTGACTATCAGATATGTCTGGTCCACTGGGTTTTGCAGACATGGCCTTCATGTGTTTAAGTGTGTGAGCATGCCCAGTATGGCCATCTGTATTGCATCTGTGGATCAAGTCTAGGTAGTTTGTACTGCGGTGCTGACCTTTGTGTTGTACACTGACAGGTAGCATGATGTGTCTGCAGGGTATCCATCAGTCAATTGGCATTGACTGTTGCTAGAATTCTGCATAATGGTGGGACACCTGACTGTTACTACATTTCTACACAGGTTTGGGGGGGGCCACACCTGACTGTTACAATATCTATATGTAGGATGAGGGTGCACACCTGACTATTTCTACATTTTTACACAGGTTTGGGGGGGGCACATCTGACTGTTACTATATTTCTATGTCGGATGGGCGGATGGCACTCCTGACTATTTCTACATTTCTACACAGGAGTGGGGGAGGCACACCTGACTGTTACTATAAGTCTACGTAGGATGGGGGGCTACACCTGACACTTGTACACATTTGCTAGGACTTTACGGGTATGTCAGGTACTCCATTTCAGTCTGCAGTCTTACCTATTGTGCTTGCTAGAGGCATACCAGTGTACTACAAATCTTAGATTTTAATTACCTACATATTATTTTCTGACTTCCTAGCCTTCACAACTGACATCCAACTGCCTGGCCTGCTGTAGTCTGCTGTGTAGGCTTGGGGGGTTACCCATAGGACACATTCAGAGGTCATAGTACAGCATTTGTTTGTGTTTGTCTACACCTGTCGTGCTGTCTGTGACTGTTGTTAGGTATGTGACCCACCCAACTGGCATCTGTGAGTCACTTACCTTGTGGGTTTCCCAGTATTGAAGGTGGTGCTGCAGAGCTGCCTATGTTGGATGCATGTAGTATACTCCCTATACATGGTTGAGCACAGGTAGTGTCATGTTTGGCATCCATTTTACTGTATGTGTTAGTCAGAGAGAGGTGTAATTCCGTGGGTCCCTACTGTGTCAGTGCATGTGCTATGCATTGCCTCTTTGTCAAGGCCAGGGCATACTGGGCATACCTCCTTCTGCCTACTGGGGCAGGCTCAGTTTGTTCCTCCTCCAAGTCACTCTGTGCAGGCCTTGGCAATGGTGGGGGGGCTGTGTGGCCCTTCCCCATGCTGTTCCTGCTGCAGCTGTTTCCGCAGGATCATATTGTGAAGCATGGCACATACAAGGACAATTTCGGTACATGTAGTTGGTGAGTACTGCAAGGCTCCACCAGATGTGTCCAGGCACTAGAACCATGACCTGAGCATCCCAAACACATGTTATATTATGATTCTTATTTCTGCGTTTGCCTCATTATGGAGTTCTTGATCTGGTGTGTGTGCATTTCTGATGGGTGTCATCAGTCAGGGCTCCAGTGTATTTCCAGCATCCCCCACTAGGTGACCATGTGGAATGTCCCCATTGGCAAATCTCTGGTACAGCTGTGTCAGATGCCAGATGTGGGAATCGTGGTACCTTTCAGAGCAGCCAGCACACACATTCATTATTATGCCCTGGGCATCGCACATGACCTGGCAGTTGATGGAGGGGAAGCCCTTGCAGTTGATGTAGACCCTACCTCGCTCACCGGGTGGTGCTTTGATGCATATATGCATGCAGTCTATTGCACCCACTACCTCAGTGGAATTCTGCTATTTGGTGGAATTGCTGCATATTGCTCACCAACACTTCATGGGTATTGGGGATTTATACATGCTCACCGACATGTGCTGACATGGCATCCAGGAACTGGTGAAGTACCCTTGATGCTGATGCCTGTGAAATCCCCATCATATCCCAGTTGGCCTTTGGAAGGTACCTGTAGCTAGTATTCTTAGGCATACACATACCTTGGTATCCACGGGGATGGGTTCCCCTCTGTTAGCTCTGTGTGTAAGGTGTGGCTGGCACAGCTCAAGAAATTGCTGTAGGAGGTCCCTGTCCATCCTATAGTGCTGCACTATCTCCAGCTCATGTAGCCCTTGGTAGGTTACCCTGGGTCTGTACACTCTTCTCCAACTCCTCACTTTGGATTGGTCAGCAGCATTCACATCCTCACCACCCTCAGCCTCTTGCACATGCTGGTTTATGATAGCAAAAGCAGCTCCTAACATTTTTTGTTTTGCTTACGTTTTGTAAATTTTCCCCATTTGTATACACCGGAGGCGCAGAGTTTTTGGGAAAAAACAAGGGGGGAAGGTGTTTGCATAGTTTATAGTGGTGTGCTGAGCTGGGCTGGTCTGCTGCCTGTGTTATTGGCTGAATCTGATACATTTCACCTGTCAGCTAAGCTAGTTCTTCTTGATTACTTTCCTACTGCTGTTTTCCCTTCCCATTGCCTTCCTGTTTAAGCCAGGGGCATGCTGCGCAAACAGAGTGCTCAAATGTGCACAGAGCTGCTATTTCCTGGTTTACTTTTTTTTTTTTCTTTAAAACACAGTGCAAGGTGTGCACACTCACTTAGGCTTTGTAAAGAGTGTTAGGCAGGTTTAGACACACCCCCTAGCTTAGCTATGCTAGGCTAGGAGCAATCCCGAGCCACAGGGCTCCAATCTGCTTACAGTATGCCTGACACACACCCCCCCATGATGTCACCTATATTCTAGTCTTGCACCCAGCTATTCATACTCTTACACTGTTGGGACCTGCCTCACATGCTGGGGAAAACTGGGATTCACTGTCTTTCCCTTCATTTGCATAGGATTGCCTGCTAATGCATAGTTACATGTCTCACACTGAGCCTCCCCTCTTGGACCCCATTAGTCACTGGCCAGGTTTTCTTCTGCCTGCCATTGACTTAGATGGCAGAATACTGATTTTAGTTAGAATGCTTATTTTAGGTGTATTATATTATTTTCCCCCCGATCCCGTTTGTGAACCACTGCACTATGCTTAAATAGCCAAGATCGGCGAAAAAAAAAAATATATATATATATATTGTTTGCAATGCCAATGGTCTTATACTTGGTCACTGGCATCCTTCCTCAATGATATACAGCCTTTATTTGGAGCTGTCATAGCTCCATTTCAGATTTTACTAACTGAGTACATTTCTGCAGATAGTACTAGTCTTGCACGGACTATTGCAAGCTTCCCTGGATTGCAAAATCACCTGATTTGCATGAACTGATCCTGCAAATGAGGTGATTTGCATACCAGGGCTTAGTCAGTGCATGATTAGTGCAGGAGCTCTCGTGCATGCCCCTGCAGGCTGCTCCTGGAGCTCACTGCAGACATGTTGCTTGCTAGATCTCCTGCAGTAATCATGCATGCCATGCAGGGCATAGAGAGTCCGGGGAATGTCTTTTTAAATAATGTATTTTATTAAATTTGATTATGTAATAGCAGAATGTTAAGACTTCTTGCCTCATGTTAGAATATTCATGCTATAAATGCACAAAGGCATCTGATGGTATTGGCTACATGTACAATAGCTTGACTCACAGGGGTGCAGGCCAGGGACACTCATTCTTCAGCCTCATGCCTTGATACACACCTAAGCATAAGGTTGCTTCATAGCAGCTAATACCATGTTATATTTTGCTCATACTTATATAACAGTGGAAAACTAATGATGGATTCTCAAAAGCTTGCACGGAGTGCAAGATGAGTGCAGGACCTCACACAGGCAATATGTCTGCCATGCAATCCAGGAACATCCAGCAGGGGCGTGCACGAGAGCTCCAGCACTAATCCTGCACGGACTAAGCCCTGGTATGCAAATCACCTCAATTGCAGGAGAAATCCATGCAAATGAGGTGATTTTGCAATCCAGGAAGTTTGCAATAGTCTGTGCAAGATGAGTGCAATCTGCAGAAATGTACTAGGTTAGTAACCAAGTAAATTTCTGCAGATTCCAAAACGAATCACCAAATAAAGGCTGCATATCATTGAGGGAGCATGCCATTGGCCAAGTATAAGGCTATTGGCATTGCAAACTGTTTAAAAAATAAAAAAATCAACTTTTTTCGCCAATCTCAGCGGTTTAAGCATAGGGCAGCGATATGCAAACGGGATCGGGGGAAATAAGTAAATAAACTTAAAATGAGCATTCTAATTAAAATCAGTATTCTGCCATGCAAGTCAATGGCAGGCAGAAGACAACCTGGCCAGTGAGTAGCTGTTGCTAAGGGGGAAGGCTCAGTGTGAGACATGCATTAGCAGGCAATCCTATGCAAATGAGGGGAAGGATAGTGAATCCCAGATTTCCCTAGGTTGTGAGGCAGGTCCTAAGAGTGTAAGAGTATAAATAGCTGGGTGCAAGACTAGGATATAGGTGACATCATGGGGGGGGGGGTGCCATGCACACTGTAAATGGATTGGAGCCCTGTGGCTCGGGATTGCACCTAGCTTAGCACAGCTAAGCTAGGGGTGTGACTAAACCTGCCTAGCACTCTTTACAAATTATAAGCGGGTATGAGCGCCGCGCACCAGGTTTTATAGGAAAAAAAGGAAGTTATACCAGGAAATAGCAGCTCTGTGCACATTTGAGAACTCAGTTTGGGTGGCGCGCACATGGGCTTAAACAGGGAAGCAATGGGAAGGGAAAACCGCAGTAGGAAGGTAATCAAGGAGAACTAGCTTAGCTGACAGGTGAAATGTATCAGAATTGGCCAATTACATAGGCAGCAGAGCAGCCCAGCCCAGAACACCAGTATAAACTATGCAAACACCTTTCCCCCTTGTTTTTCCTAAAAACTCTGCACCGCCGGTGTATACAGATAGGGACATTTTACAAAACGAAAGCAAGAGAAAAAATGTTAAGGGCTGCTTTTGATTTCATAAACCAGCATGTGCAAGAGGCTGAGAATGGTGAGGATGTGAATGCTGCTGAGCAACCCACAGTTGGGAGATGGAGACGTGTGTACAGACCCAGGGTAACCTACCAAGGGCTACATGAGCTGGAGATAGTGGGGCGCTATAGGGTGGGCAGGGACGTCCTACAGCAAATTGTTGAGCTGTGCCGGCCATGCCTCACACACAGAACTAACAGAGGGGAACCCATCCCATTGGATACCAAGGTATGTGTAGGCCTAAGAATACTAGCTACAGGTATATTCCAAAGGCCAACTGGGGATATGATGGGGATTTCACAGGCATCAGCATCCAGGGTAATCCACCAGTTCCTGGATGCTATGCACATGTTGGTGAGCACGTATATTTCCCCATCACCTGTGAGGTGTTGGCCAGCAATATGCATCTCTTCCACCAAATAGCAGTATACCCTGAAGTAGTGGGTGCAATAACTGCACGCATATATGCATTAAATCACCACCTGGTGAGCAGGGTAGGGTCTACATTAACTGCAAGGGCTTCCACTCCATCACCTGCCAGGTAATGTGCAATGCCCAGGGCATAATAATGAATGTGTGTGCTGGCTGCCCTGGAAGCTACCACGATTCCCACATCTGGCATCTGATGCAGCTGTACCAGACATTTGCCAATGGGGACATCCCACATGGTCACCTAGTGGGGAATGCTGGATAAGCACTGGAGCAATGACTGATGACACCCATCAGAAATGCACACACACCCGAACAAGAATTCCATAATGAGGCACACGCACAAACACAAATCATAATAGAGCATGAGTTTGGGATGCTCAAGTCATGGTTCCAGTGCCTGGACACATCTGGTGAAGCCTTGCAGTACTCACCAACTACATGTACCCAAATTGTCCTTGTATGTGCCATGCTACACAATATGATCCTGTGGAAACAGCTGCAGCAGGAACAGCATAGGGCAGGGCCACACAGCCCCCCCCCACCATTGCCAAGGCCTGAACAGGCACAGAGTGACTCAAAGGAGGAACAATCTGAGCCTGTCCCAGTAGGTAGAAGGAGGCATGCTCAGTATGCCCTGGTCTTGGCAAAGAGGTGATGCAGTAGGGACCCAGGGAATGACAGCTCTCTCCGGTTCGCACATACAGTAAAAGGTATGCCAAACATGACACTACCTGTGCTCAACCATTTATAAGGAGTGTACTATGTGCATCCGACATAGACAGCCCTGCAGCACCTCACTCAATACTGGGACACCCACAAGGTAAGTGACTCACACTGCCAGTCTGGGGGGTCACATACCCAACAACAGTTACAGCCAGCAGGATAGGTGTAGACAAACACAAACAAATGCTGTACTATGGCCTCTGAATGAGCCCTATGGGTAACCCCTGCCTCAGGCCTACACAGACAGACTACAGCAGGCCAGGCAGTTGGATGTAAGCTGTGAAGGCTAGAAAGTCAGAAACTAATATGTAGGTAGTTATAGCTAAGATCTGTAGTACACTGGTATGCCTCTAGCCAGCACGATAGTTAAGACTACAGACTGAAATGGAGTACCCGACATACTGATACAGTCCTAGCAAATGTGTAAAAGTGTCAGGTGTGCTGCCCATCTTACGTACACTTATAGTAACAGTCAGGCATGCCTCTCCACTCCTGTGTAGAAATGTAGAAACAGCCAGGTGTCTCCTCCCACTATGCAGAAATGTAGCAACAGTCAATGCCAAATGACTGATGTACACCCTGTAGACACAGCATGCTACCTGTCAGTGTACAACACAAAGGTAAGCACCATAGTACAAGCTACCTGGACTTGATCCACACATGCAATATAGATAGCCATACTGGGCATGCTCACACACTTAGAGGAATGAAGGCAATGTCAGTCAACAACATACTGAAAGTCATACTGAGCATGCTCACACACTTAAACACATGAAGGCCATGTCTGCAAACACCAGTGGACCAGACATATCTGACAGTCGCAGTTCTTATTGCAGACACTTGTCAGTATGTGACACTCCTGCCTTGCACACACAGTGGATAGGAATACAGACATATATGTGAGGACAGCACACTATAATTAGCCAAAGGTAGATGGACATAGATGTGTAGAGGAGGGTGACCATGACAAGGAGCCATCCGGGCATGTCCCACCCAGCACAGACTCAAAGGGCTCAAACACATGAGGTGCAGATTTCACTCACTGCAGATATTAGCCATCAATATCTGTCAGCATGACAGACTATGTGGTGCATGTGCCAGCTGTGCAACATGACTGTACAAGGAAGTAGTCACCTAATAGATGTATACATGTACCTGTGGCATATGACCCCTTGTGTACCCGCATGTGGCATGCAAACCCCTACATGAATGAGTTACAGCCTATGCACACACCACCCTCTCCATAGCAGTATTATGACAAGCCTGCTGTGGTCATCCAATGTGAAATACTCCTTTGGGAGAGCTGTAGCTCAGTGATCTCCATGGTGTGTCCCATAACTGCGTATTGCTGTAGTGATAAACTAGTTAGGTAGTAGTTCTAACCCCAGACTTGGCAACTGTGTGTTTATGTGTGTTTGTGTGTGTGTCTCTCAGACTGTGTAGAGAGAAATGCTTTTTAGGCTAGTCAAACTTCGTACAATTCATATACTCAACTTTGGCAAGGCTGCTGATGTCACTCACCTAGAAATACATCTCTGGGAAAGTCATAACCCGGTAATCTCTGTAGTGCTTCTGGTAACTGCATACTGCTGTAGTGTAATAAAGTATTTAGATAGGTGTTTTAACCCCAGACCTGGCAAGTGTGTGCGTCTAACTGAGTAGAAAGTGATGCTTTTTAGGCTACTCACACACTGTACAATTCATATACTCAACTTTGGCAAGGCTGCTGATGTCACTCACCTAGAAATACACCTCTGGGAAAGCCATAGCCCAATAATCTCTGTAGTGTGTCCTGTAACTGCGTACTGCTGTAGTGTAATAAAGTAGTTAGGTAGGTGTTCTAACCCCAAACCAAGCAACTGTGAGTTTGTGTGTGTTTGGCTGGGTAGACAGCAATCCTTTTTAGGCTACTCACACTCTGTACAATTCATATACTTAACTTTGGCAAGGCTGCTGATGTCACTCACCTAGAAATAAACCTCTGAGAAAATCCTAACCCAGTAATCTCTGTAGCACATCCTATAACTGCGTACTACTGTAGTGTGATAAAATCATTCAGTAGGTGTTCTAACGCCAGACCTGGCAACTGTGTTTGTGTGTGTCTGACTGAATGAAAAGCAATGCTTTTTGGGCTACTCACACTCCGTACAATTCATATACTCAACTTTTACAAGGCTGTTGATGTAATTCACCTAGAAATACTCCTCTGGGAAAATCATAGCCCAGTAATCTTTGTAGTGCGTCCTGTAACTGCATACTGCTGTAGTATGATAAAGTAGTTAGATAGGTGTTTTAACCCCAGACTTGGTAACTGTATGTCTTTGTGTTTCTGACTGAGTAGCAAACAGTACTTTTTAGGTTACTCACACTCCTTAGAATTCATATACTCAACTTTGGCATGGCTGCTGATGTCACTCACCAAGAAATACACCCCTGGGAAAGTCATAATCCAGTAATCCCTGTAGTGCGTCCTGTAACTGCATACTGCTGTAGTGTGATTTAGAACTGTGGTAGGGTTCCATCTCCACCCATGGCAGTTCTGGATGTTTTGTGTGTGTTTCAATGTCTGTGTATGAATCTATGCATTATAGGCTACTCACTTGCAGTACATTTCAAATGCCCTACTTTGGCAATCCTGCTAATATCATTCGTTGTGAAATACAACTTTGGGGAAAAAGCTCTTTCAGAACCCCTGTGGTGCAACCTATAACTGTTTCCTACTGTAGTGTGATATAGGCCTTGGTCAGGGGTTCTATACCCACACATGTCAGTTGTGGATGTTTTGTGTGTGTCTCACCATCTGTGTAGGGAACAATGCATTTTAGGCTAGTCACTCACAGTACAATTGAAATGCCGTACATTGGTAATCCTGCTGATGTCAGTCAGTGTGAAATACGCCTTTGGAGAAGGGAATCTCTAGTAATCGCTGTAGTGCATCCTATAACAGCTCCATGATGTAGTGTGATATAGATCTTGATCAGGGGTTCTATACCACTCGTGTTGGTTGTGGATTTTTTGTGTGTGTATCACTGTCTGCGTATGAAGCAATGCATTTTAGGCTAGTCACTCTCAGTGCAGTTGAAATGCCCTACTTTGGTAATCCTGCTGATGTCATTCATCATGAAATACACCTGTGGGGAAGAAGTACTCCAGTAATGTCTGTTGCACGTACTATAACTGCATAGTGCTGTAGTGTAATAAACTAGTTAGTTAGGGGTTCTACTCCCAGACATGACATGTGTGTGCTTGTAACTCATATCCTGTGTAAAGGTGGATGTGAGTGTGTGGGCAATGTGGAGGAGGGTTTGCTTATTTCTTTTTTGGTGGCCCTAATATATATCACAATGTCAACCATACAGGGATAACAGATGTAAATTAGCTGAGAGGCTGGGGGGCAAGACCATGCCCATACATGTGACATCAAGGCCAGCCAATCACAGTTAGCAACCACACAATTACCCAGAGCACACACTCAACCCATGTGTCATACGCACACATATGTCTAGGCAACAGACAATATGTGGATAGTACACTGCATATTTTCCACTAATAGTCACTATGCAGTGATAGCAGTAGGCTACAGAGTGCATGTCACCCTGCCCATTTGTCCAATATGCATGTACATGCAGACAGTACACCTACAACATGTTCCCCAATGGACACATGCACCACCTGTGGTGCCTTCACATGTGACTCACAACGGACATACCATGCCTGACAACATGCCCTGTATGGACAGATGACACTGACATCAGGGAATGCTGTTAGCATGCTATCAATGTAGGTGCAGGGTAAACCTGCTGCCCATTACCAGTTCCTGCCACAGATGGGCAAGACTTGCACATCTGATGATAATCTGTGTTCACAACATGGGCCAAACACCCCAGGTACATTTCCACTTGTCACTGTACATGCATGTGTGAGTTGTGCACATCCCAGACACCATCCATGTCATGGACTAAGGAACACATACATGTCATGTGATGTACAGCATTGGCCACACACAATAGTCATCCAGGTGACTGGATGGGGGATGCAATACCCACCTGTGTGGGCAAATGCAGAAACTACAGGCCTGAGCCACAATGCAGACCATTGTCATGTGACCTGATGCCAAGGTATACCCATTGCCTGCTCTTGTACAGCCTGCTGGCACAGTTTACCACCATATATCCATGCAGCCATTCACCCATGCATGTCAGAACTGGCATCCTGTGTGTTCGTGTGTGTGTTGTATGGTGCGTATGTCCACATCCACACTCTATACAACCCCCCCAGGGAATATTGAAGCATGTTGTCTGATGTCTGACACCTCCTGATACTCTTTGCCCATACGACCTCCATATGTCTCATGTGGTGCATGTGATATCTGCACATTGATGTGTTGTGGCAATCCCACTAGTAATGAGTTGCACTCCTGGCCCTACCATGTGTGTCAATGTGTGTGCATCTCTGTGTGAGTGTGCCTGTGTTCACGCCAGCACCTGTTCATGCAGACAGGCATGTGTACATCACCTACCATATATCTACCGTATCCCTGTTGCAAATGTCATTCACCATCACATATATGTTCTGAGTGCGCCACATCAAGTAACTCATGTGGTGCATCCAATAACTGCATCAAACTGTGATAGCACTATATAGTTGTCGGGGGTTTGATACCCTATTCTGGTAGATGTGTGACACAAACATGCTTCAGTTTTACTCTCCTACTCCTCCCTGACATGTATTTGCCTCTGTCTGCCTTCCCCACTCCCTCTCTGGTGAATGCGTAGACCCACACCTGCCTTGCTTAGGCAGCAGCATGTGTATTTTAAGTGATGCTCATGATCAGCTGATGGCCTCTGCATGAATTGCAGCCCTACCCTAGCTGACTGCATGTGGAACAACTGTGGTAACATTCCCATAACCAATTGCATGGAAACACACTCCAATACCTAGGAACATCATGGTGGTGTTGGCCCTTTTCAGTCACTGTGAGCAGGGACTATATCTGTTGTTTGGCAAACAACATCTCAGATGGATTGGGGATTTACCTCTAGCAACATACACTGTGGAAAGAGGGCAACAAACAGGAGAGGGATGTGCCTGACCTGACTACAAACTGTAAGTGCTGTTATACTGCATTTGGAGTAATGTTGGTTTAAAAGTGCTTGTCTGGATATGGCTGTCATATATGTTGCAATACCTGCCATGTCAGTTCCATGTATATGAGGAATCCCCATATGCAGGGTCATCTGCAGACTGGGCAGTGCTGTGCTTTTGTTTTCATGTGTTAACCACATAGCATCTATCTGTTGAATGCAGAAGGTAGTGTGAGGATTGCAGTCTGTAGATGGTGAAGGCCGTGACAGTTACTGACTTCATATCCCTCATAGGACATATGTTGCAACAAACCCCATTACGATGGAAAATATTTCAGGTTGTCACAGCAACATGTATATACTGGCCCTGTGTATGTGCTGTCAGCCACACCTCTGTCAACCTCTGTACATATGGAATGCATGAAGTGGTGCATATGTGCTATACACCATAAATAGCATTATCACATCTGATAACAAGCCAGTGATATATCAGATTGCTACACATGTCATGTACAGTAGGGGTTATATTTCATGACATAAGCTGGACATTCTGTGGATGTTTGTACAGTACCGAGGTCTGTGTACTGATGGTGAATGTCGGCAGTGTGTGTATTGTTAATATGCACTTTAGCCTTTGTACAGACTGTGGTAGATGTCATTGTTCTAGCTCCCATTCTATCAGAGGTTACATGCAGCCCCACTGTATGGTACTGTTTTGCATTACTTGTTTGTAGGGCCATACACACACATGTCCCATACCACAGACAGCCATCAGACCAACCTGTGTAGCAGCCCAGTAAATGTAGGGTCAGTCTGTGAGTGGCACATATGAGGATGGTGTAGGACAGATAGTCCATATACCGTAATATTATGTTAGCTTACCATATGTGGCTGTGGCTGTGTTCACATTGGTTGTGGTTATGCACTGTCACACAGGTGTATCTTATCCTGGCTGTGACATGGCTGTTGAGCCTGCTATATATGCAGGTACATGTGCATTCCACCATACGAGATGTAGGCCAGTGTTGAGCCAGTCTGCCTGTAGCCTGCACAGTGCATTGTTACATGCCTAGCAGCTTAGTGTACTTAACCAGTGGGATGTCATGTGCAGATACATGCAAGATGTACTGCTGCCGGGCCTCCACTAAAAGTCATGTATGTCAGACAAAGCAGTAGGATGCTGTACAGATGTATGTCAATATCTAGTGGGTAGTATGTGTCCATGGCACCCCAGTACCAGCAGTCATTGTGTCAGGCAAGACAGGAGTGTGTGAATCCAACACCTATGGTGCCAAATGTATACCAGTCGTTATGTGTTATACCCATCTACATGGTTGTCTACATCCATATTGTCAGGCCTGGTACACATGTTCTGCACTAAGGGATTATGTGTATACCTCTGGACTGTACAGGGTGTGTCTGAAGTTCCACATATAGTGGCCAATATCTCTGCTGAACTACACAGGGGCATTATATGCTAGCAGCAGTACTTTACAATGATTTCCTTAGGATGTCTGTTAATAGCTAATGGCACACATGTCATAAGCAGATGTCACCTTCCACACACACCATGTCTGTGAAGACAATCCCAATGACAGTAGCAATAGTCTAGTAATATACTTGCTATACATACCTGACATCCCCTTGCACTATGACTTAGTACCTATAGGGGCTGGGGTAGGGCTACACTCCATGTCCAGGACATACGGTGGAAATATATGTACATATACTTATCCAGATAGCCATATCTATTTATGTATATATATATATATATATATATATATATATATATATATATATATATATATATATATATATATATATATATATATATATATATATATATATATATATGTGTGTGTGTGTATATATATCGATAGATATTTAATTACACATGTGTACTACTTCCAATTACCACTGTCATAGTAACCACCCACTACAAATCCCTACAGCATGTGGGGGTGCTCCCTTTACATTTCCTGTGGGATGGACATCCTTCCTGTGTGTGGTCATCAGTGTTACAGACAGCAGGTAGCAATAGGTTCATAGGGTCATACTAAGCTATCTGCCCTAGGGCATTTACAAGCCTAGCCAGAGTGTGTTTGGCTTTCGCCACCCATTTTAAATGAATTTTGCTATGCCCTTTTTCAAGGTTAGTATACTGTGCCTCTATCTAACAGTGACACAGAAGTGATACAAGGAGTAAATCTACGATCTCCCATCCACTCATCAAGATTCCTCTTGAAGAGAGTCAATGAGGGACTCTGCCTAACCTGGACTGGGATTTTATTCCAGAGTGAAGGAAGCCTCTGGGTTATGAATCTGTTCCTCCAGCATGTCCTATTTATTTCAGTGCTGAGGTTCAAGTCTCTCGAGCGCATAGCTCGATGGGATTTGGATTTTCTGAGGTACAGACATGGCTTTATACGTCAGGCACAGATCGCCTCTGAACAGGCGGTATGCCACTGAGTAGAGCTGGAGTTTCTTTAACCAGGCAGCATATGGCATCTGTTTGAGCCCTTTGATCCTCTTGGTGAGGTACTTTTGGGGTCTTTCCAGTTGCTGCAGGTGTCTGGTAAGGTACATCCCAAAAGGGGCACTGTACTCAATTATGGGCATGATGAGGGATGAGTAAAGAGGCGCGATGACCTCCCCTAATCTAGATGTGAATCCCTACATGATTAGGTGGGCTATATAAAATGTTTTTCTAACCACTTTGGCCACGTGGTTGTCGAACGAGAGATTGCTATCAACTTGGGTCCCCAGGTCCCTAATTACTTCTTCTGTACTTAATGGATTACCATCTATGTGGTAATTTGTGGGCACTATGTTTTTGCCGAAGGGGATGATTATACACTTTTTGGCGTTTAGCTTGAGGCAATGGCTCTGGCACCAGTTGTCTGTTTATATGAGGCCCTTTTGTAGGATGCTTGTGTTGGCTGGAGAGTCAGTTATGGTGCCCAGTTTGCAGTCATCTGCGAACTTGGTCAGCCACAGTCCTTCCGTGTTGGCCTGTACCTCCGAGAAATATATACTGAACAAGAGAGGTCCCAGGACTGAGCCTTGTGGGATGCCACTTGTAACTGTTTTGGAGTCTGATGTGGCTCCAGCAATTCTAACCATGTGGGTTCTGTCATTGAGCCAGTTTGCAACCCATCTAGTGACATAGCGGTTTATATTTAAGCTGGTGAGCTTATCTATAATGCCCGAGTGGGGTATTGTATTGAAGGCTTTTGACAGGTCCAGGTAGGCTGTGTGGACCACCTTCCTCTCGTCAATGGCCTTGGTGACTGTTTCAAAGAAATCTACCAGGTTTAAGAGGCAGGATCTGCCCTTAACAAAGCTGAACTGGGTAGGATCCAGTGTCTGTAGGTCCCCAATATCTTTATTTATGAGGTCCATGATGATCCTTTCAATAGCTTTGCAGACCAAGCTAGTCAGGCTTATGGGGCGATAGTTTCCAGGATCCGTTGAGGCACCACCTTTGTGGAGAGGGACCACTGTTGCTGTACGCCACTCTTTGGGTACATATCCTGTAGTAAGGCTGAGATTGAACAGTAGTTTTATGTTTAGGTTTAGTTCTTGGAGTTCATGTAGGATGCAGCCTGGGACACCATCTGGTCCCATTGATGCTGTGTTTTTTGCTTTGGAGAGTGCAGCTCTTACCTGAGCATCTGAGATGTCAGGGGGGCAGCATTCTGCTGGGATAGATATTTGCCCTTTTGGTGGGGAAAGGGGGGAGAAGTTTGCGCTGAACCTGCGAGCTAGGATGTTGGCAATGTTTGTGGGTTCGGTGTATTTTTTGTCATTTTGGACTAATTCTGAGCATATCTGGGAATTCCCACCCAGGTTCCTAACATAACTAAAGAAACCCTTGTGATTATCCTTAGTGTCCTGTGCAATTTTTCTCTCGAAGCTGGCCTTAGACGATTTTATGAGTGCCCGTAGTTTTTTGCTAATACTGATCAGAGATGCCTTCCCTTTTTGGGATTTTGCTCTATCATGTAGTAGCTTCCTCCTTCTATTGTATAGTTTGTTTATGGCTGGGGTCCACCAGACAGGACGCCTGCCTTTGGAGGATTGGGTTCTGGTTTTGTTTGGGATTGCATGATCCATGCATTCCTGAAGGTGTTCATAAGAATGCGTTTATAAAGGATTCTGCAGTCTGGGCCATATTTTCCACAGGCCCGGGGGCTTTGAAGGATTCCACCTCAGTTTTGAGGAGTATGAAATTTGCTTTAGATAAGTTTTTCACTGTGGTTTTCTGGGCAGGGGCTGGGGTTGGGATGTGAATATCTATTGAGATTAGTTTATGGTTTGATCTTACCAGTGAGGGATACACATCTGGTCTGGAGCATAGAGTCCCCATGTTGGTGATGATCAGGTCCAGTATGTTTTCCCCTCTTGTGGGAGTGGTAACAAGTTGTTCCATGGCATTTGAGTTTATAAATTCTAGGAAACTTTGGGATAGGGTGTTGGAGCTAGAGTAATGCTCCCAGTCTATGTTTGGATAGTTGAAGTCACCCAATATAATGGTGTTTGGAGAGACCTTCATATTTTCCAGTGTTCTCAGGAAGGCCAAGTCGGGTTCCTAGGTTTGGGAGGGTGGTCTGTAGCAGGCTATAAACTGGAAGGCAGTTTTACCCACTGTTAGTTGCACATGGATAGTCTCTGATTCTTCATGCTGTGCCACCAACCTGGAGGTGTGGGTATCTTTGACGAATATTGATACTCCCCCTCCTTTTGTGGTTCGGTCCAAATTTTGGGGCCAAAAAACATGGTATGAGGTATAACCTGGTAGTGCTGGGGTGCTCTGAGGAGCATTGAACCAGGTTTGTGTTACTGCACAGATATCGATGTTCTCCATGCTAAGGAGAGTTTCGAGTGCATGCATCTTGAGGTTTAGACTTCTGGCATTAAGTAGCATTACTCTTAGTTTCTTATCCCTCGTGATACCTATGGAGGTGGGTTTGTCTTTTGAGCCTTGCCTAAAAAAGGCACTATGGGGGTGGCAAGAGCCTTTGCCAATATCCGAAAGCCCAGGGGTGACAGGTGCAAGCCGTCCCTAGCGAAGCATCGTGGCTTGTCGAGCATGTCATCCCAGGCTGACAGGCATTGGATCCCCTTTGAATGACACCAATACTTAAGCCAATCATTGAAATTGATCATCTTGTCTTCATATTGTGGCATCATTCTTGGTGAGGCTAAGATGCTACTCAAGGTCAGGGTCAAACCAGCCTGTTGCTACATGCTCAGAGAGCTCCTCTATGTCTCTTTTCATGTAGTCCAGGGAGGTACATCTCAGGTCATTCACACCAGCATGGACAATGACTGAGTCATATTTGTACTTGCCTTGGAGTGACCTGAGTGCTTGTGTTATGTGGCGGATCCTAGCGCCTGACAGGCAGCTCACCGTGACCTTCTCCTTTTTCAGCCTGGTGAGCAGGATGTCAGTGTGCCTGATGATAGAGTCACCTATTACAAGTGTATCAGGTGTGTTGTTTAACCTTAAGGGCTGTGACAGTTTGGCACACTGGCTTTGTGAGCTATGTGTTGCATGTGTTTTGTTTTGGGGTAGCGGTTGCTTGGGTGTTTGCTTTGGAGGTCTCTTTTGCTTAGGCAGATTTTTATTTAGAGCCTCCAAGTATGTTTTTGTGTGTTTATGTGTTTGGTTTGCTGTCATGGTAGGTCTATGTGAGACTGGAATTGTAGTGAGTGTGGTTTCCTTCTCCTCCTGACTGGTTATGCCAGTACTGAGTTGAGAGAGCTTAGCCTCCAGTTTGGCTATATGGTTGCATCTCTCACATGTGTTGGAATTTGTTGGGAGGAGGAGATGGTTGTCTGTGCACATGAGGCAGTTGTAACATTGCCTCAAGATCCCCAGATTCACCAGTTGGACCAGAGAGGAGATTGACAACTGACCTTTGGACATGCTAGAAGAGGATTGGGAATTCCTTTATAATTGAAAAAAGGGCCAATGGAGAAGAAAGTACTCAAGGGGAGTTTGTGAGGGTGTAGTGCTTTTAATTTTTTAGTGCTGACTTACATAATTGCTTTAGTGAGCAAGTGCCAGGCTTTAGAGTAGGAATAGGGTGTTTATTATGAGAACTAGATCAGTTCTAGGGGAAAAAGTGAAGAGCAGACTTTGTGGAGCCGAGAATGGTTTAAACCCAATTAAGCGGCATTGCCCGATGTTGCTCTATGCGCAAAATCGTGCAAAGCCGCGCTAAAGCGGGTTTTATACAGGGGGGACTTGAAATAGCTAGAAATTGGCCCAAAACGGCCAATAAACTACCAAATTCTTGTGCTGGGAACACTCCTCCATGGATAGATAGGCTGCTCTAAGCTCCTCACTGCCACTGGTGAAAAAGAAGCCTCCCTTTATCCAAGAAAGGAAATGGGCAACACAGGAACTTTCCAAAAGTCCAGAATACAGCAAAGCCTGTATTTGGACTACTCTAGGTCTGGAAAGACGGGAAACAAGGATATTTTTTTTTCTTTTTTGCAACAAACAGCAAGAAAATGCAATAAATATGTAACACAGGCTAGCGTACTTGACTGTGTAGCCTCAACAGGTAAATGCAACAAACAGGGCAAACTTTAAAAGTGCATGTGCAAAAACAACTTTAAACAATTAAAACAGTTCAAGAAGCAGAAATACTTGCAGTTTAGCTAGATCAGACAGTCACCCAGGTAGTATCAGCAAAGAAAAAGCACTTTTATCAGGTTAGCAGTCGCTCTTTTAGCCTCTCTGCTGCTAGCACCACTCTGCAGGACCACGAGGAGCTTAGCTGAGTAGTAACAAGTGCAAAAACCATGCCAAAGTGGGTTTTATACAGGGGGACTTGAAAGAGCTAGAAATTGGCCCAAAACGGCCAATAGACTACCAGATTTGTGTGCTGGGAACACTCCTCCAGGGATAGATAGGCTGCTCTAAGCTCCCCACTGCCACTGGTGAACAAAGAAGCCTCCCTTTATTCAAGAAAGGAAATGGGCAACACAGGAACTTTCCAAAAGTCCAGAATACAGCAAAGCCTGTATTTGGACTACTCTAGGTCAGGAAAGACAGGAAACAAGGATATTTTTTTTTTCTTTTTTGCAGCAAACAGCAGGAAAATGCAATAAATATGTAACACAGGCTAGTGCACTTGAGTGTGTAGCCTCAACAGGTAAATGCAACAAACAGGGCAAACTTTAAAAGTGCAGGTGCAAAAACAACTTTAAACAGTTTAAAACAGTTCAAGAATGCTGAAATATTTTCAGTTTAGCTAGATCGGACAGTCACCCAGGTAGTAGCTGCAAAAAAAACAGGAACTTTCCAAAAGTCCAGAATACAGCAAAGCCTGTATTTGGACTCTCTAGGTCAGGAAAGACAGGAAACAAGGATAGTTTTTTTTTTTTTTTTTTTTTTTTGCAACTAACAATGCCTCTTACAAGAGAACTTGCACACTCAGAGTGGCCACATATTTGTAGGAGGATCAGGAACTACAGACATACTGTGAGTAGAGTTGTGATATGCTTTGCATAGTACTGGTGTTACAGGGTGTGTGTGTGTGTACATACTAGTGTACCTTGGAATGCAGTCTGTTCGCATAGCTCACTACTGTGGGCCTATCTTCTTGCTGGCAGTATGCCTATCATATGCTGCCCGTCCACAACACAGGTCCTGTGTCAGATATTACACTGGCAGTGTGTGTGTTGCGTACTGTCAGTACATGGCTACATCCATTTCTATTTCTAACCTCAGTTCCCTAACTAAGGGTATGTTGCAGACCATCCTGTCACACCAGCACCTTGCTTAGTGTATGGCAACAATGTTCCACATATGTACCTGTGTTCCAGCCTCTTTACCCCATCTACATACCAAGCTTTCCACATATGACATGCTGTTGGGGGTGGTTCATTAGTGGGCTATGAGTATATTACACAGCCATTGTTGCCATTAGTCCACTGCTGTTGTATCCCCCCACACACAGTGGGGCTGGGACCATATATGTGTGGGCATCACCTATACATCACATGTGTGCCCTTATGCACTGTAGAGGCCAGTGTATGTAACAGTGGTATATGGGCCTGTATTATTGAGTCTAGGTGGGGAGCACCATAAATGACCTAGGCTGTTACAAAATATGGGGGTATCAGGGGTGAGCTGCCACAAGGTATCTGGAAGTACAGTACCATATGCTTCACCTATATTGACATTACTTACATGAATTGGGGTACTGCAAGACTACTACCTCCTGCTATACTGACTGTTCTGTTTGTTATGCTTTATGTACAACCCATTTAATCACAAAATGTCTTTACCTCCTTTGGAGTTTATACAGAGTGTAGATAGAGGCTGCATAACTACACACCTGCAGTACATATTGTTGATTGTGTGGTATCCTTTGGCCAAGTCTGTCTTCACTATTGTACATTTGGAAAGGCTTGGCCTGGACAGCAACAGTTGTGAACCTTTCCAGACTACTGTATTAGTGTAACTGTTTCACAGTTGCAGCATTATGTTTATATGGTTGTCAGTATCTGAACAGCTATATGACATGGCATATAGAACTGTTATAGTACACAATTAAGGGATTCCCATTTCTGAAAACCTGTGTGTTGTGTCTTTCCTATGACCTTTCTATGGGTATATGTTGCAGGCTACGATTGACATTAGTATGGGTGGCTCATACAGTGTCCATTTGTTCAGGTGCTAACTGTAGGCATAGTGGCTGTTCCATATTGTGTGCGTCTTCTATATATGTATCTTACCATACATATATCCGCATGTGTATGTGTAGTCACATGTATATATATATATATATATATATATATATATATATATATATATACATATATATATCTGCATATCTGTGTCTGTGTATCTGTATCCTGGGGATGATGTTGATGGCTTCCACATATTACATGTCCGATGGGAGGCAGACTGTACTTGGTATTGTATTGCAGGGTGCATGTGTTTGGCTGTGGGGGGATGCCTATTCATACAAGATGTATAGTGTGTGGAGCCTCTCATCTCCATTAATGGTGCATGTGGACATATTTGTATTTGTTAATCTGCAATTGCTATCTACAGATGTATGGCCATATATACCTATATAGATATATGTGTATATATATATATATATATATATATATATATACATATATATATATATATATATATATATATATATATATATATATATATATGTATCTGCTAACATATATATAACTATGTCCATATATAGCTACATAGATATATATCTGCGTACACATATGTAACGTGCTGTGTATATGTAGACATATAGGTGTAGACACATATATGTGTCGATTTAGGCATATGCACGTATATATGTGCATTTATAGTGATATACATGTATATAGAGTTAGTAAAACAAAATAAATCTTTATATATACATGTATATGTGTGTATATATATATATATATATATATATATATATATATATATATATGTACATATATAGATATGCTGTATCTTTTTAGGTTTTAATATAGTTACACCCATAGACATCTAGATGTTGGTATACATTCTCTGTAGTGTTGCATGACAGGACTGGATGATATGTTTCTGAAAACATTGAATTTATGTGTATCATGGCTAAGTGGTACATCACTTGGTCTAGGGTTTGCAGGGTCCGTGGTTTGAGCCTTGCAAGGGCTATTTATTTTGTTGCTGGGCAGAACACAGCCCGTTGGATACAGAGTGATTAAGGCACTTTAAAACAGTTGTAAGCAGGTTTGCGTGGGTTTGCGCTGAGCTAAGCATTGCCTACACAGGTTAAGCAATTTAGAAGCTAACTGAGTGTATGAAAACATAACCGGTGGTTAGCAGTGCTTACCATCCTGCAAACCCATGCAAACCTGCTTACAACTGCTTTAAAGTGCCTTAATCATTCTGTATCCAATGGGCTGTGTTCTGCCCAGCAACAAAATAAACAGCTCCTGCAAGGCTTGAAACCAAGATCCTGCACACCATACACAATGTGATTTATGACTAAGCCATGGCAGATATTCATAATCATGATGTTTTTACATACATATCATCCAGCCCAGGTGTTCAATACTAAAGGGAATTTATTCCGCCATGGAGATGTATTTGTGTGTGTATATATATATATATATATATATATATATATATATATATATATATATATATATATATTCATATTTAAATGGATATAACATATCTACATATGTAGATATAGCTATAGAAATATATATATATATATATATATATATGTATATATATATATATATATATATATATATATATATATATATATATATATATATATATACACCTATGCCAATATATACATATATACATAGATACGTATACATCTGGAGCATTTCTCCCCAGGCCTCCACTGAAAACAGGCTCTGTGGAACCTAGTCTGTCATTCCCGGTCAACAAATGTTAAATAAATAAATAAATAATCTATAGATATATATGTATACATCCATATGTCCACATATATACAGCACTAAAAATGCATACATGTATGCATATATATGGTTCACCTTTCAAAGGGAGAAATTCATGTCTCCAAAAGCTGGAAGGCCGAAAGTATGTTTTCAACATTGCACAATCTTGCAATTAATGCATCAAATTTGCAATGAACGACTATCACTATGCATTCATTCATTGCAGATTCGGCAGTTTGGGTGCAGATGGCACTATAGTGGGGATGGGGAAAAATTGCCTATCCCCACTGTAATGTGAACTCAGAGTTAATATATCACAGTAGGGGGGGTTGTGAGAGGGCCCAGCCCCCCAGATAGGGGGTGCAGGGGAGCTTGTCCCCCTGCATTACGATATTTATTCCAACTTGCAGTTTGAGAATCAGCAAAGCTGCCTTTAGATTTGCTGTGTTTTGAACTGTGGTCCAATTAGAAATCACGGATTGGTCCTTTTGGTTTGCAGAAAGGGCCGTTCGAAGAAACTTTTGTCTCCCTTTCAAAGGTAAACACATATCTATCTATATAGGTATATATGGACATACATCTGTAGATGAAACTGGGAACATAACATAAATATATATGTCCACGTGCACCATTGATGGTTTTGAGAGACCCAAACAACATACATCTGGCATGGATATGTACCCCCCCACAGCCAAACACGTCTGGCCTGCAATACACTACCAACCTTAGCAGATCCCATAACCAGGACTCTACACGACAAGGGAAGTACATGTTAACAGTACTCCATTCCACCTGTAGGATGTCAGGCTAACATTACTAACATATCATGGAGTACAGTCAAGTGAAGTGTCATGCTTGGGGGAACCCCCTAGGCAGGCGCAGTAAGTAGCTGGGATCCCTCATACTATACAATAAGCCTACACTTGACAATGGATTCATTAATGTTGGCAAGGGTGACCACAAATCCACCATGTCAGCTGGGAACTACCACCCACTAGCCTGATGACCCTGGTCTGCAGGGACATGGAACATATCAACAATGAACCCATGGCCAATGTTACTGGTAATCTTAACACACAAGACCCCACCAATGTTGGACTTGTCAAAGGCAGAGAATACAAGCTGAGCCTGGTATACCTCCTTGATGCAATCATGACAAGTGTAGATGAGGGTTAGGAGGTGCACAATGCCTACGTAGATCATAGTAGGCTTTTGTACACCATCCCACATGCAGGAATGTGTGTAGATGTTAAGGGACCTATCTCCATTCAGAGAATGTTTCCACCAGGATTGCTTGGCAAATGCTAATATTCCACAGGTGCCATCCCATGGACATACAATCCTTCACAGGTCATAGGTGTGTTAAAGCCCTCCTCCACACTGGAGAGGTGTGCAGCACTACTGGGGTTCCTTTAACTCACAGGGCGTGTCTGTTGTGGACACATCCACCATCATTGCAGTTACTGTTGCGTCTATCCCCCCACATAGCTGTCTGTAATACTGTACAGTGTATGTAATCAGGTTGTTAGTTGTTTACACCATTCACAGTAGTTGAGCACCTCACACCCTCCAAAGGGTAGGGCTATGCCACCGGCATTGGCACACTCATGTTACTAAGGTGAGGATCACAGTAGAGTGGGGAAAGGGACATGCTGTTAGCATGTTCAATGTCATCCACATTGCAGACTGAACATATAGCAATGCCTGGTTGTGCCTATCCTGTCTTGGTGGGATTACATGGGCAACAGATGTGTTACCTGCACAGGGACATACCTCCATGTGTACAGTCTTGTACCTGTACTGCATCCAAACCAAAGGCTCTGTGTGTTGTACTCAGACATGCCATGTGTAACACCCTCTACACTTACTGGTGTCCACTGTAGAAGGCCTGCTGACACCACTACACCCATCAGCCATGTGGAACATGGACAAACACAACACAATTAGAATAGATAAATGGTGGCAACAATACAACATTGTTAAGTACAACTATGATGCATCATGGCTGCACAGCTACACCTTCCAAGATATTAGCATTTCACTTAACTGCTGACAACATGCTACACAGCATTCCATTGCTACACTGTTGTACAGTCACCCTGTGCATCAGCACCATGTTAGCCTGTCCCTGCATCAATGTTACGAATGTCAGGAAGTGGCAGAGGTATCATCATATGCACAGGGTGTATTGTTGGTTTGCCAGAGACCTAGGATGAGCCATACAATTGACAACATGTGTGTGTGTGTGTGTGTGTGTGTGTGTGTGTGTGTGTGTGTGTGTGTGTGTGTGTGTGTGTGTGTGTGTGAGGGGGCTGAGTACTGTTGGTGGTGTTGTGTGTGCAGGTATGTGGTTGCCCTAGGTTTGTTGTTTATGTGTATGTGTCTGCATGAGCACAGTTCCACCATGCAGCTGTCCTATACCGGGATTTTAGAGACAGCTGCAGACTGTACCTGGCAGGGTTTACAGTTCACCGTCTCCGGCCATGGACACAGGACCTGTGCCTGGCAGGGGTGCTACAGGCAGTATCAGGTACAAAGCCAGATCGAGTACTGTACCTCGAGGTTGACAGATGCCCACTGGATCCAAGTCTCTCCAGAGACTGGCCAGGGCCACGCGCATGTGGTCTGCTATGACGGTCTGTGGATAGCACCCCCCACACAGTTCTGGGGCTGGTACTGCCACTACGGGAATGGCTGTGACTGGTGGGATGTCCATGGTGACCTCCAGCTGCTGGTGTTGCTGGCATACGTCCACATGGCCGTCACAACCATCCTGCCCTGTCCTGACGATTGGACATGACGTTGTGGATGAGATCCAATGTCGCACCCCACCGTCTATCCATGACCTCTGTGTAATTATGAATGGCACATGCTAGGTCAAGGATGCTGTCAGTTACAGAGGGGTGATGAGCCCTCTGCACCCTTAGACCCTGTCTGGTGTACTGTTCCATTCATGCTTGTGCCTCCATGACAGCCTGGAACATGCGTGCGGTTGATATATATGTGGCATGTCTGCCAGGGGCATGATGACCAGCAGTGCTCTGATGAGCACCCCTGAACATCTGCCTATGTGATACCCTGCCAGACATCTGGCTATGGCTTCTGTGTCCTGGGACACATGCCCAAGATACCACATTACCACACTGTCTTAGCCAATGCCAAACGTAGACTGTCCCTTAGCTAAAACCAGTGGTGATGTGTTATGTAGAGGCAGTGTGACTGTGTGCGTGGATGGGGTGGATACTTGTGGGATGTCAACTGGAAGCCCAGCAGCAGCCCCTGATGAACCTGCCTATTCCTCAACACACCTACCCTCATGGTCAATGTCTGTATCAGTGACATCAGATTCCCTGCCCCACCTCACCACCTGTGAGGGGAAAACAGGGAACAGACTGTAAGACCTGTACATCACTGCTAAACAGTACATAAACACACACACACGCACACACACACACACACACACACACACACACACACACACACACACACACGTGTGAAGACATGGCCACACACACAGACATACACATATGCAGTCGACATACATGGCAACCCACACACTCTAGCAGACAACACCTACAGACAGCTCCAGCACCTCCATAACACACATACAATAGCAGGTGATGGTGCAGTTCAGTATCACACACAAACCTGTAATTGCACACATGTCAACATGCAGGACATGTGGTGCTCAACAGCATGCAGTGCAACTGTAGTTAATCCCCATTACCAACATCATACATGGCTGTGATGCACGGCTTCTGTTAGTAGGTGATGGCCCTCCCCCTGGAACACACTGCACCCATGTCCACAGCATTGCTGTGCATCTGTTCAGCACCCTGGCATGTACTGTGCACCATACCTCACAGGTGTACACAGCATTGCAGGATGTGTATCTGTGTGTCAGTTGTATTTCCCCTGCTGAAAACAGTCTCTGTGTGTTTCTGGAGTACATGTGGACACGTGTTTAGTGAATGCCTGATGTGTATTCACAGATGTCATCATCAGTGGTGCATGTATGAGTGATAGAATGCCATTAGACTGACCACAGGCACAATGTACTGTACCTATGGTGAGTGTAGAGACCATTATTGACTATAATTGAGCCCTGGCTGATGTTGCCTGTGGTACACATAAGTTCATAGGTGAGTACTGGTCTATTGGTCTTGGTGCCTACATAAGCCTAGCCACAGAAGTTCCCAGCCATGCACCACCCAATAATGTTATTCCCCTGTGCCCCTGTCAGGCTGTGGCACAGACATAATACCCAGGTTGAATTCCACATTTCCTATCCAGTTGTCAAGTGTTTTTGTAAAGAGGGCCAATGAGTAGCATTGCCTGACACGAATGGGTAGTCCATTCCAGAGTATGGGGATTCCCCAGGACAGGGCCCTATCCCTCCAGTATGTTCTGTGTAATGTGTTGATTATGTTTAGGACCCTGGAGCATGTGTTTGCAGAGGGAGTGGGATTTCCTTATGTGAAGCATGTTCAATTGCTCTGTGTATGACATAGCTGTGTATGTTAGGCAGATGTCACTGTGCCTGGGCAATGTGCACTGGAGTGTAGCCACAGTTGTCTGAGATGGTCTGTGTATTGCATGTGTTTGAAGCTGATAATCTCATTAGTGAGGTGTGTGCTCTGTCACTGAACATGTACAGCATGCATTAAGGGTAGGTGTGTTAGATGTGTACATGGCCTACACCTTAGCAATGACATGCACAATGAATTGCCAACATTACCTTAAGCCAAACTCACCGGCATCCTACCGCTGCCTTACTGGTATCCCAGAGGTACCTACATTGAGATGAGATAGAGTTGATGTCAGTGGCCACAACTGTGGCATTGCTACAGGGTGGCTGCAATATTACAGTAAACAACAGCTGAGGTCCACAGTACTACAGATTATGCATAACTGCTTATAAGTACTACACAGAAACAGACTCCACATCTCACATATGCATGATCTACCTGTGCAGATGCATACACAACAGTAGTCTACTGATATTCCCTGGAACCTTATCTGCATGCTCCATGTCTGGTGAGTGTGTAGCACCTACCTTCCTGACTGTAAATGTCTGTAGCTCTTATGGGCAGGCAGGTGCTACCAGGCTCATGAGCAGTTCCTCCACTCTGATGAGGGGGAAGGGATGTTATGCCCCCCCCTTCCCTGTTGCAAGGTGGTCAACCCATACGGCAGTGGCACGGTGACATACATGGCAGAGCAGGTCACTACAATGATTGCGGACCTGCTTATATCTACAGCTGTCCATCCCCACCTCATTCACCCTGCAGACCACATCGTTCCACCTAGCTGTTTGGTCATGCTGGTCCTGGCCTGTCCGTGAGAACAGCAGCTGGTAGTTCTGGGTGATGCTAGTGAGTATTATGTCATCCTCAGCGGCACTGTAGGTGGGATTCCTCGGGTGCGCTATACTCCCTGAAAGACATAAAGATGGAAATATGTCTGTGCAACTCATATGGCACATTTACCATAATACAATACACATATCAGTCTCCAGCCACCATATCAGCTCCAACTTAATGTTCACACAACGTAAGTGGTATGTCTCCGGTATATGTACCATTGGGACATATATTGTATTGTACAACAGTTTCTGCTATGTGTTTAAAGACATGCTCCCTGTGGGGACACTAGAGTTGCTGGGCTGTTACAGAGTATTTCACCTGCATGCCATTATCACTGCCAGTATGTTTCCACATATGCATGTGGTATGCTTGCTATGTGATTACTACATATTTGCCATTCTGTGTTCTTGGGGATATCTATGCATGCTGTTGGACATGTTCTGGGATTGTGTGGACTATTAAAATGCACATATGTTCCATGACAGTTACAGAACAGTATGTGTAGGGGTTATTTGCCAGCAGGAACACCACTCCCACCTAATGTGCATGTTACCAGTCCACATCACATCCGTGACCTACCATGGAACCTAATTATCTACTGTTATGGCACTACCTTCATGTGAAACCACATCAGGGGATGGTGCCCGCCCCCCCATGGAGCACACACAGACATATGTCTGTCTCCCAGTTAGGTCCAGGGTCTTGTGGATAGGGAGCTTCACAGAGACATGGGATATGTGCTGCATCACCTGGAGGCATGTAGTACACATTCACAAGGTTAGACATGCATGTTCCTCCTGCACAGCCCATGCACATTTATGACCATGTAGATGCTGTCATGACTGTCCATGGGTGGGCACCATGTTCCCTTTTTTCCCATATGGGGGCTCAATGGCTTCTACATTCCAAATGTAACTACCCATCCACAGTGTTTAACCACCACGTGTCATATACCAGCCCTGTATGCTGTCTTGTTTGTCACCCAACCAAACCTACATACCAATATGTGCCTAATATCTTTCACCAACATATATATCCCACCTTCTCAAGCAATTGCAATGCGTTTCCAACATGGGTTATACACCACACTCCACACTCCATTTTGCAGCATAGTACTGGTGTGTCGATATGTCGTGTATTGATCTGTGATGTTCTCTCACACATGTCATGGCAGGGGACATGTATTGACATATATATATATATATATATATATATATATATATATATATATATATATGTGTGTGTGTGTGTGTATACCTATACATGTCAGTATATTGTATATGTGTGTATGTGTCTGTTTGTATATATATATATATATATATATATATATATATATATATATATACACACACACACACACACACACACACACACACACACACACACAAACACACACACACATATATATATATATATATGTATATACATATGTGCATATATGTGTAGATATCATGTGTTGTTTATATACCTATATATATAGGTTCTGTAGACATACACGGCTGTGAATATGTATCACACATATATGTATCTGTATGTGGGGTGCATACAAACATCTGGTCCACACTCTTGTAACTATCTTTACTTCACAGCTGAACTGTTGTGCCTTGCTGCAACAGAAGGAGGTGTCACATGTGAACACAGACTGACATTATGGGGGTATATATGGTGACAGATTTTAGATAAGCATGTTATACTGCTATGGCAGTTGGGTATGCTATGCTACACTTTAACATGACTGTCCTGCAGGTGGTGTGGTCTCACACTCATGTGTCTATCATGGCAGTATTAATACCCCCACCAGCCGTTGGCCACAGTAATGTACAGAACACAGATATCATGGGTCACATCTTTGCCATTCACTGCTGCTCTGCTTAGTTGACAGGTATGTCCCACTGCCCACAGGGACTGACACTATTGTCCAGAGCAGTTGTTGAGCAGAACATCATTACAGGAACAAGTACTGATGGCACATATACATCATTTCACATTATACATCCTATTTGTCTATACAATATATTACATGCACCTAAATGCATATCTTTTAACATACCTTTTATGTTTTTTCCACTGTAACACAACCCTGAGCTTTTGTTACTTTTATTAAAGTTGTTTTTTTTTTCTTTCTCTCTCTCTCTCTCTCTCTCTCTCTATCTCTCTCAGTCTCTCCAGTAGACTGATTGAGCTGGTTTGAATAGATTGCAGCATGCTTTTGTTGGTATTGCACATGATCAGGTGGTGGCCTCTGCACCAGTCAGTGTCCACCAGTTGCTATCTGCATGCAGCTTGCTGTGTAGTACTTCAGATAACCACTGTCATGGCAACCCTGTACTTTAAATTGCTGACTTCTGTGGGCATTGTCTCTTCACCTTTCCAGTATGGATGACATCCTTCCTGTGTGTGGACATCAGTGTTACAGACAGAAGGCAACAATGCCTCTTACAGTAGAATCTGCAGACACAGGCCAAATACACATTTGGGTAAGGCTCCAGACCTACAGACAGCATGAGCAGTGTTGTTGTGTGCATTGTATCTTGCTGGTCTTACAGGGTTTCTCTGTACATGGTACTTTTGCATGGAATGTTGTCTGTATTCGTTCATCTCAACTGTGGGTCTATTCCTATCATACCAGTGGGATTGGCTGTTAGGTTTTGTCTGTGCACCATACAGGTATTGTCCCAGATATATCGGTGGCATTCTGTCTGCTGGGTGCTATCAGTACATGGCTACATCCAATTGTATTTCAATGTTGTATTCCTGCATAAGGGTATGCTGCAATGAATCCTGTAACTCAAGCAATGTCCAGGGTGTGTAACAGCAATAATGCAAATATGGCCCTATGTTCCTGCCTCTGTCTTCTACATATATGCCAGTCTTTGTCCTGCTGTGATACAGAAAGGGGTTGTTAGGTAATGGCCTGTCATTATTTACTGCTAGCATTACTTCTATCATCCCAGTCATATCATAGACTCCTACACCAACTGTTGGGCCAAGTCCATATATATGGGGGCAACAGCTGGAGAACACATATGTGCCCTTGTACATTCCAGAGGTATGTGTGTGGTACATAGTGTTTCTTGCCCTTGTGCAACCTTTTATGGGGGGGGGGGTTCAATGCTATTAACCTAGGCTATGACACCTTTTCAGAGATATAACTGTTAAGACGAGGTCATTCAGTGTGATAGTGAGATGTTAGGTTAAGCAATGTTATGTACAAGATACTGTGACATTTAACACAAGTGCTACTTTCCCCCCTAGGGCTTGACTAAGGGGTGTAATTGGAGGCTGCTGAACTACATCTGTAATTGTTGATTGTTACGTATCTTGAAGTCAAATCCTGTGTCCACTGTTGTACTAATTAAAGGCCTTGGCCTGGAAAGCATAGTAAGGTATATATCCACATTGCTTGCATCTACTGTTTTGTGTGGACCTTGCATTCATCACTGATTACATATCTCAAACCTTATGTGGTCTAAGTACTGGCATACATTATTGTATAGTACACAAATAAGGTTATCTGTGTATGCATACCTGTGTGTCGTGTCATGTCCTTTGAATTGTGGGTGGGTATATGTTTAGTGTCAGTATTCTCATTTGTGGGAATGGTTGCCACACTACACATGTCACAGGTGGCAGTTAAAGGTCTTGTGGCTGAGGGATAGACTTTGCACCCAGTACTTCCACACTACTTCTACATATGTATGGCTACTAATAGCTTTTGTCTGTGTATATGTGTATGTACCTATATGTATCTCATATAGCTATATTTATATCTATCTCTCTCTCTCTCTCTCTCTTTGTCTATATATATATATATATACATACATATATATATATATATATATATATATATATATATATATATATATATATATATATATATACAGACATATGAACATATGTATGTATCTATATACAATTGATGTTATATGATTATTTGTGAGTCATACATAACTATATATATATATATATATATATATATATATATCTACATATAGCTGTCTGTCTACATTTACATATATATATCTGCCCATAAGTCCATGCAAGTTCGTCTCATATTTTGGCCTGTACCTCATTCTCTTGGCAATTGACATGGATGATCACAGCAATGAAGTCAGTAATTAGTGCCAACACTGTTGTGTTTCAGACTTCATCTCCTTCTACATATGTGTTCTAATACATATAACTGTGTAACTAGCAACATTTTAAGTGTAGTAGAGCAATAGTTGACATATATCCCTATTTGTACCCACAGTGTGGCATACTTTGTCCAGACTTCTTGCATTAACAGGTTGTGTGGTATGATATTGATACATTTCGTGTACTGTTGACTGATTGTGCTGGATGATATGTTTGTGACAACATCAGGTTACGTATATCTGCCATGGTTAATGGTAAACCAGTTTGTATATGGAATGCAGAGTCCTGTGTTCGAGCCTTGGCGAGGCATTTTATTTTGTTGCTGGGCAGAGCAAGGGACATTGAATACAGAGTCATTAAGGCTCTTTTAAGCAGTTATAAGTGGGTTTGCACAGGTTTGCACGATGGTAAGCACTGCCAACCTCCACTTATTTTTTCCTACAGTCAGTTAGCTTTGGAATTGTGCAACCTGTGTTGGTATAGCTTACCATCGTGCAAACCTACTTACTGCTGCTTAAAACTGCTTATGGCTGTTTATCCCTGCGCTAATTTTTTTTAAAAGTAAAGAAAAAGGGGTTGTTAGGAAAGTGGTAAAAAAGGGGCAAAAAGAGGGAAAGACAGTAGGGAAAATAGCTAGGCATGTGCAGGAAGGATATAGGTAAGGTCCATAGCTGCCCATTTCTTCTACAGCAACAGCTGTGTATATACACTAAATTTGCAGGTATATTTGGAACCTGAAACCCCTGGGAGAGGAGTGAGGGCAACATATATTCATTCTGATGTCAATTAAATCAGATTACATGTGTCCAGTGGACACAAGCAAAATGGACAGCTATATATGGGAAGAGATTTTTTTTTCAGGTGAGAGTGGGATGTTGGGGAAGGCTAATAGGTATATTTGGGGAGGTAGGTTGGGTAGGTTAACAGACAAGACAAACGAGACACATACAGGGTGGGTATATGACACATGTGGGGGTAAACACCTTGAACGGAGAGGGGTGTTTGGAAGTCACAAGCCCATGAGCCCCCAACTGGAAACTGAGGGTCTGAGGTCCCCACCCATGGGCAGTCACAACTGCACCTTCGTAGCCCCAAAGTTGGCTGTGCTGGGGGCTTTGTAGGAGGGGCAGGCTCACCCTCAAATAGCGGCACTCGGCCCTCAAGCTGGCATAGCCGCTCTCGATACTCCAGATTGAGATCCCTATGCACCACGGCCCAGACCTGTTGACGGGTGACAGGTTCCCCTCCGCACCTACTCCGGGGGGGGGTGAGTCCCATCCCCTGCAGCGGTTCCACCCAAAGGTGGTGCAGGGCCCATGGAGGAGGATGTTCCAGGTTGGGCCCCAGATGTGCTGGTGCCCGGTGCTGTGGTCAGCTGAGGTGGGACAGGTGAGTCCGCTGGGACCATCCTTCCCATACGAGCTATGTTGCCGCAGGTTTATGACAGATATTGGTTAGTAACAGTCAACAGCATTCATGATTAGTTATAACAGCATGCATAGGTATTCATATTAACCTAAAACACCAGATTTAACACAGTTGCAGAGCAGGCAGAACACATGCATATATGGAACAACAGTGGCCATTACAGAAGCATGCAGGTTTCATTAATGGCAACAGGCCACCGATATGGGTGTATTTTAACATGGCACATGCATAGAAACAAATGTTTGGAGTGTACACATACCAGTTGAGGAGTGTCATTGGGTTATTTTGCACATATGGTAGGGGTGAGAGAGAGAGAGTTCAATTAATAACTAATATATCCTTGTAGTTTTCACAACATTCTTAGTCACTGCAGTGATCTTTCCTTTACATGTATTATTACACTACCCAATGGCCTTATATTGCACACTGGTATGTTTATAGATTATTATATACGTGACCTGTGCCTTACATACAGGTGTGACAAGATGCAGGTGTTAATGCAACATATGTTGAGAATTGCTGTCATACACTTTAGTTGAGGTACTAGAATGACAGGTTTGTTTTTATATACATTATATGACTGTGTACACATTTGACTATCAGTTATATGTCATTAACAGCCGCCTACATTTCTTGGATCATCACAATGATTTTTCAGGGTAACAGGGTACCAGGCTGGTAATATGGGCCATTTATCTGGACATGCTGGACAGATTGAAACAGTTGTGGGGTATGAATGTGCATACAAATTTTAATTTGAACATTCTAGCAAATTCTGTACAGTTGTTGGGTGTGAGTATGCATACAGCTTTCTATCTGAACACTGTAACAAAATGTGTACAGTTGTACAGTTGTGGGGTATGCTTATGCATACAACTTAGTAGCACTCCCAGGATTCAAACCCCTGCTGTGTGTGACAAAAAATTATAGCTATCATCGCAGTACACTATGCTATCAGGGAAATGAGGTCAAGCTTTTGACTGTTTTCTATCTACGTCTCCCTCACTTGTCCAAAATGATTGACCTCTTGGCACTTCCAACATTGTTATGCAGGACTTCATATACATTTTATCTGCATACCACAGTGTGGTTGACACTGCTTAAGATACAACAGTACTATTTATAGTATGCAACAGTTCCCCAATATATGAAAGAAGAGTAAGCAGAAGCACTCCAAGGATTATACCTTTATTCACAGGCTATTACACATTTATTTCTACTGTTACAACACTTTCTAAGGCTCTTATATTTATTTGTTATGACAGTACATGCAGACTAATTACTAACCTACTTCTTGATGCAGCCTTTTCAACCTAGCATCATGGACTTGCTGGTTCGCAGCCCGCTCATCTGCAGCTGTCAGAGAAATGCAGTGATATTTAGCCATACCTATCCATAGTATACACAAGCTAGGCAATTATTTACTACTTAGTAGAATGGGTACTTAGTACTGGGACATTGGGCATCTGCTAAGACTCCTGTATCCACTGTTCCAGTACACCCCCCCCTCTGCCGCTTCAGGTCAGCATGGTGGTGCCTGACATAGTCACCAGTCCGGGGTATACCTGTGGCGCTGGTAAGGTCACAGGCGAGACAGTCCCAGGCCTCAGTTTTATACTGCAAGCCCTGGTACTGGCCCTGCTGTAGTCTCGGCTCATGGTATTTTACCAGGAGCTATACCATGAGTTTTGACTCCTGGATGCCCCAGCGCTGCGCTCTAAATCGAGTGCCTTCACCCACATGAGCCATTCTGCCTGCAGTAGGAAGCTAAAACCAATTATGAGAAGTATTACCACCTATGGGGTTTAAATACAGCCAGTTTCCCACACTTTCCCATGATTGGCCAGTTTTGAAAAGGCTTAGCTATGGGCACACCTGCTTACATAAGGTTGGCACTGCTTAAAGAGGTATACCACTAGGCAGATTGAATTGGCTCCTCTACACATTGCTTACACTTACTAGCTTGAGCTGTTCTGCAGTTAGCATTGCTTTATAGTTAATTAGCACTATATTTGCCACTTGGCAATGATTTATTCTTCATTACAGGTTATATATGTATCTGGTATCCATGATTCATGTGTACATACACTGTATGGGGACCTGGGGACTTCTACACTTTATTACAATAACACTTCAAATCTATGCTTACTGCAGTACTCCAGTTCACATATTTATGTTATGTATCAGGTTATACCACTTCACACTGTACATAGATTCAGTACACATGTTTGCTTTGATTTTCCTATGGTGAGGATTAGTTTTCTGATACCTCATTCATATCTATTGCTATGATGGCTTGGTGATTAACTACTGTGACTATAGTGTACAGGGTCCTGAATTTGAGCCTTGCCGATGCAGTTTATTTTATTACTGGGCAGAACATGGGCCATTGGATACAGAGTTATTAAGGCACTTTAAAGCAGTTGCAAGCAGGTTTGTGTAGGGTTGCGCAACGGTAAGCACTGCTAACCTCAGGTTACAGTTTCTTGCACTCAGTTAGCTTCTACTTTGCTTAATCTGTGTAGGCAATGCTTACTCCCACACAAATGCACCTAAACACGCTTACTACTGCTTATTTGTGCTTAAACCTGCTTACTAGTGCCTTATTCATTATGACACTGGCACTTCACATGTGCATTTAATGAAGTACTCCAGTTCAGATTTAAATGTTATTATGTAGGTTATACAGCAGAAAAGATGTAAAAATATGTTCATATACAGATTTCACATGGAAAATGATATGTGCTGCAGTGGGACTTGAATCGGGAATGCTTGTTCATTAGGCGGATGCTCTAACCACTACACTATTGCTATGCTGCTTCATTTGCATATATATTCCTTGTTATCCTCTTCAGCCTTTTCAGCTGCTTTAACCATAGCTAAGCGATGGGCAAACCTGCACACATATGGTTAGCTGTACTCGGGATTTAAAAAAAAAAATAAAAGGGTTTCTTCATTTTATTAAAATGTACTGTTGCTGTTGAACACATGGGGATCATTGGTGGGGATATGTGGACACCTATGAGCAGTCTCGCTCATTTATTTACACTTTCTTCTGTTCTACTTTACAGGGGTGTGTTTATTCTGAGAGCTCTGCTCTCAGACATGCCCCCCTGCACTTGTCAATGCTCCGTGTAGGATTTGGAGCTCAGGCAGTGCGCCTTCATTAATATGTATGGTGCGCTGCTGTCCTCCTCTTAAACTGCCACTTCTGTGCAGGACTAGATTAGTCCTGCATGGAAGATTAGTAAATCCAGGGGTTTATGTTTACCATTAAATCAAAAGTCAAATTAAAAGCTTACACAGGTAATCATTCACAGCAACAAGCAAAATATCTGTGGCCATGATGTAAGGAGTCAAAGCACACATAAAAATATTTTATTCAATGTGACATAAAATGCACATCACTGTCTGGAAGAGAATAGAGTAAGGGACTTAGCTTAGACTGCCACACTGCTGAGAAGGTATAAATTGCAGCTAGAGACAGAAATGAACTATGGTGCATTCAAAGCAATAGCTGTGGGGCATCACAGTGAATAAGCTATTGCAATGGTACCAAAGGCTAAGAGAAGTAAATTATGGATATTCATATACATAGAGATGTTAAAGTCATCATGTATTTGTCACAAAAGACAGTGCAGTATCCCATACAAAGAAATTAAGATGTTCTCTCAACATCATGAAGTAAGAACGGTAACAATTTCAAATATCGCAACCCACTAGAGTGAGTCCCAAATGTGGAGACCGAATAGCCAACAGATCAGACTTACATATACTAAGTCTGAGATCTCTTTTCTCAGAATACTCCCTTTACTCTAAGGTTTGGAGATTTCAGAGTTGTTATAAGTCTGAGGGGGGGGGGCTTGCCACCCTCATGGGGAGGGTGAAGGGAGGCTTGCCCCCACACAAAAAGAAGTCTAACAGAGAGGATCTATTTTCATATTTTTTTAGATTCACTCTTTCCTGGGTTTTTGGTCTTTATTTTGGCTTTTCGACATTTCAGTAAGGAGCCAATATCAATAGTTCATTCACTCTTTCACTCTTTTATTCCTTAATTTTTCCAATTACCCACTTAATCTGATTCAGGGTCACAAGAAAGCCAAAGGCTATCTCAACTCTCAATGGATATGAGATAGAAAAGTCATTCCTGAATAGGAGACAAACCCTTTGCTGCATACGCTCTCATGTTTACATATGACCTGCACACCTGCAGAAAGTTTGAAGGAGTGACAATCCAACTACTAGAAAAACACTTGCCCTTACATTTCTCCTCCCCACACTCCTCTATGGTGCTCCCATTCTAACAAATATCCAGTCCTGCCTAAAAAACAAGTTAAACACCTGCTACAATAAAATTGGTAAGTTTATGTCTAGTGCAAAATATACTTCCCATCACTATTGTTCATTACGATCCCTGAACTGGCTTGAACTCCCACAACATCATACATACATACAACTGTCTACTGCACACAAAATTATTTATAAACCTCTCGAATACCCAGCCCTTGCCTCCCTTTTGACTCCTTTTCAACCAAACATGTATCTTAGCTCTGAAAATCAATCTCTAATCCAAGTATACAGACCCAAACTCCCTGCAGGTCAGCACCTCTACTCTTTTACCATAGCTAAACTCTGAAATGCTCTTCCACCACCTCTCTTGACCACAAATAGTGCCCCTTATTCAAAAAGTCTTTACATCAATATTTCTCATCTCATTGGCTCTACCCATGCACCTTTTCCAAATCCTCCATAACCTGATTTTCATGAAATACCCCTACTATACCTATATTCATAATTATTCTCCCATCCAAATACCCCTACTATACCTATATTCATCATTATTTTCCCATCTAAATACCCCTACTATACCTATATTCATCATTATTCTCCCATCTAAATACCTCTACTATACCTATATTCATAATTATTCTCCCATCTATATACCCCTACTATACCTATATTCATCATTATTCTCCCATCTAAATACCCCTACTATACCTAGATTCATAATTATTCTCCCATCTAAATACCCCTACTATACCTATATTCATCATTATTCTCCCATCTAAATACCCCTACTATACCTATATTCATCATTATTCTCCCATCTTATGCTCCACACCTGAAATGTACCTTCTATATCCTTCTGCTCTATATTGTATAACAATAATTTTTGCAGTTCTTCCCCACTTGATCCAAGAATACTGTATAGGTTAATCACACAATCAATCTGTCTAATAGTTATTAAATAACTATATACTTGCATAGATTTCTGTCTCTTCAATCTATCTCTTGTTATAATGGATACCTGCCAAGAACAAGCTTCCTTTTCAAAACTTCTCGCCATACAATTGTACAATGTGAGTTACCTGTTTGTTATTCTCAGAAAATGTCTACTCCTTGTAAATACTTGAATAACTAATTTCTATTACCCTCTATTTGTTTAAGGTTGCTACTCTTTGAAAATACTTGTTTAACAAACTAATCCTTGTATATATTTGTTTAACAAATGGTACGGTGCTTGCCACTCTTTGTAAATACTTGTTCAACAAGT